>NW_015123200.1:0-717 GCF_001443285.1 Poecilia latipinna
GTGCTTTTGTGGGATTCCAAGATAATTCATGTTTATTAGGAAAAGTTGGACATTAGCAAAACCCAAGTTGTCCAATGTTAAAGTTTCTTCATGGCTCAAAAAGCGGTCAAAAATATAGGGTACAAGCTTATGTCAAATTTTAATTAATCGAGTTTGATGGATTAAAATGCCACGCCCAAATCAAAATCAATGTTATCGCACACAAACATCTGTTTAATTGCGTCATAAAATGCTTATCGTATAAAACACCTGTTAAATCTGCGTCATAAAATGCTTATCGTATAAAAACATATGTTTTGATTTAAATTAAGTTCTTATCAATATAACAGGCAGCATTCTGGAACCCTCTCTCTTGAATCATATAAAATTAATTTCTTATCAATATAACGCAGGCAGCATTCTGGAACTTTCTCTCTTGCATCATATAAAATTAATTTCTAATCAATATAACACAGGCAGCATTCTGGAACCTTCTCTCTTGCATCATATAAAATTAATTTCTTATCAATATAACACAGGCAGCATTCTGGAACTTTCTCTCTTGCATCATATAAAATTAATTTCTTATCAATATAAAACAGGCAGCATTCTGGAACTTTCTCTTAAATCAATTGGTTAATAAGGGGTGAGGCCCTCTTTCAACATATAAATTTAAGATCTTATAAAAACAGACAGAGGGTGCGTTCACACTGCAGCCTGAAGTGACTCAATTCCGAT
>NW_015123201.1:0-716 GCF_001443285.1 Poecilia latipinna
ATCTTTTTCCCCTAAGTTGCTGTGCCCATTGCTGAGAAACTCTCTGTTTCCAAAGACTCCTACCACTTCTGGGTGACAGAGGGACACCTCTAGAACAGAACCAGAAAGTTGCAACTAGATCTGATGTGTAATTTCAAAATAAAAGCCTATCAAAAAAGTAATTTTTTATCTTTTCCCCCTAAGTTGCCGTGCCCATTGCTGAGAAACTCTCTGTTTCCAAAGACTGCTACCACTTCTGGATGACAGAGGGACACCTCTAGAACAGAACCAGAAAGTGGCAACTAGATCAGATGTGTAATTTCAAAATAAAAGCATTTCAAAATAGTCATTTGTTATGTTTTTCCCACCAATTTGAAATCTGGTTTGTATATAAGTAGTACATGTATAGGAGATTATAGAAAAATCTGTATATAAAAAAGATGATTGAGTGAGGCAGCTCTTTACATTTTCTACTTATTTGTGTATATAAAAATAAAAACGTATTATTTTAAAAGGATTTAATTTTGAAATTATAGATCATATGTGTTTGATATTTTCTGGTTGTCTTGTAGAGGTGTCGCTCTGTCACCCAGAAGTGGTAGCAGTCTTTGGAAACAGAGAGTTTCTCAGCAATGGGCACGGCAACTTAGGGGAAAAACATAACAAATGACTATTTTGAAATGCTTTTATTTTGAAATTACACATCAGATCTGGTTGCAACTTTCTGGTTCTGTTCT
>NW_015123202.1:0-716 GCF_001443285.1 Poecilia latipinna
AAATGTGTTGGAGTCATCATAACAGGCTTCAGTGACCAACATGACACACTAACAAAGAGAAAACATTTTGGCAGTTTTTAGATATGC
Organism: Poecilia latipinna; assembly: GCF_001443285.1. Classification (NCBI taxonomy): domain Eukaryota; kingdom Metazoa; phylum Chordata; class Actinopteri; order Cyprinodontiformes; family Poeciliidae; genus Poecilia; species Poecilia latipinna. The sequence continues at coordinate 88 of NW_015123202.1, forward strand.
CACAGGTACAAAATACCAGAGTCAAATGGCTCAATTGCCTCCTCACTGTGTAGATATGTTCTCCAGAGTCCTGCTAATCACCTAATTATTGTATTCAGGTGTGGTGCAGCAGCGGCACATCTAAATGTTGCAGGATAGTGGTCCTCCAGGACTGGAGTTTGACACCTGTGGCAAAGATCAAGCCAATGGTCCAGCACAGCCACTCCCCCGTTTTGCAGTCTACAGCCAAAAACTTAAAGAAAACAACTCCGCAGCTACATAATGTTAACTCAAATGGCCTCCAGATTTTCCTGACAGTTTTAATGTTTGGTTACGATGATAAACAGTCGTATATACCGTGATATCCAAACAAATAAATGTACGTTAAGCGAACTGTGTATATGAATCGATACTCTTGTGTAAACGGAAAAATAATGCCTCCATAAAAAATAGTCAAAAACATGATCATTTTAACATGAAACTTGCCTTGTTAAAATAAGGTCCGGACAAGACGCCATACTGCTGCCTCCGCTCCTCAGGCAAACATGTGACGCAGTAGCGGAACAAGCCGGCGTCGGCCGGGGGGCGGGGCTAATGACCGGGCCCAAATAATAAAGCTCATGATAATTTAACTTTACAACATGGACATG
>NW_015123203.1:0-716 GCF_001443285.1 Poecilia latipinna
ACTGATTTAGTTGGTAATGTTGCATGTTCTAAATTACTTGCAAAAACATTGACTGAAAGGACTCTTATTTAATGTTGAGGGATTTTTGCCTGTAAGGCAAACCTTTAGGGCACAGACATTTTACATTTTGTTTTGAGTTGAAATGTACTGAAGTCTTATTTAAGTTTGAGTGTTTAGCTTGTTAATTGTATTGTTAGAAGCAATTGTTTGCACTATTCAAAGACACTTTTTATTAAACTGTGGCAATAGCAACGCTATAGTTAATTTCTATCATAACTATAAGTTTCAGGCTCAGGATTTTTTTTTACTTTAAGCCCTGCCAAGACCAGCAGCCCACACTACATGATACAATAAAATGTGAAATATGATCAAAATTACTTCTCAAATTGATCTGAAAAATCCATATTCCCATAAAAACACCTAGATATTAAATACTTAATAAATTTAACCAATATTAAAAGCAGTACAAACTCTTGGTTCTGCTATGCTTCCATCTCTGTGCTACAATCTGCGGTGGTCTTGTGCCATCCCTAAATAGATAACACCCTGGGTGTTTGTCCATGTTACTCTGATCTGTCAGGTCAGCATACACTGTCAGATGTCATACGCTTAGCACAAACTCGCGGGTATATCTGTCACACACGTCATTACCATATAATTTTATTTAATTAGCAGCAGAGAATCATGACGTAGATCATCATACGCTTTATTAACAG
>NW_015123204.1:0-716 GCF_001443285.1 Poecilia latipinna
ACACTCTAAGAAATAATCCTGTAAATTTACAGTAACATACTGGCAGCTATAGACGCCAGAAGTTTACTGTAAATCCACAGTTGCTGTACCGTAATTAATCTTGACGGTAGATTACCGTTCTTTCACAGAACGGTAAAATACTGGCGTCTGTAGCTGCCAGTACTTTACCGTTCTTTCAAAAGAACGGTAATCTACCGTTTTTCTGAAAGAACGATAAAAAAAAATACTGGTAGCTACAGACGCCAGTTTTTTTTTTTTACCGTTCTTTCAGAAAAACGGTAAAAAAAAAAAAAAAAAAGCTGGCGTCTGTAGATACCCGCATTTTACTGGACATTTACCTTTTCAATCCTGTAATTATCTTTTAAAGTGGTGGTGTACTGCAAGTAAATACTGTAATGACGCCAACACACCGCAGACGTAGTACCGCCAACAGGGTTTATTAGAAATAAGAGCGAGCAGCTGCGTCTCTAACAAACCGTTACACTCAACTGAATAGCTTCACTGCTAAAAACACACTGAACTCTCCGCTCTTCCGGTGTTCTGTCAGCATTGGTCCGGGTCCTCCCGCTCCCCTGATCCCTCGCCCATATGACAGGTCCATCACATGTGAGTGGGAGTCAGCAGTCAGACAGGGGAACCCCATAACACTCTACACATAACAGTGATCACAATGCAACTTATAACAAATACACATAACCATATGGAGCCCAGCAGAA
>NW_015123205.1:0-716 GCF_001443285.1 Poecilia latipinna
GGTTCCGATCTGGTTCTGATCTGGTTCTGGTCTGGTTCCGACCTGGTTCTGATCTGGTTCTGGTCTGGTTCCGATCTGGTTCTGATCTGGTTCTGGTTCTGGTTCTGGCTCTGATCTGGTTCTGGTTCTGCCGCCCAGCAAACGGACTGACTCCGTCAGAAACGTGTCACCTTCTCTCGCTGAAACAAAAACAACCTGTGATTTCCCCGTCGGTTCCCCAGATTCGTCGCATCAAACCAACAACCATCAGCCGCCATGACACTTTCAGCCGCCATGACACTTTCAGCCGCCATGACACTTTCATCACCCACTTTCAGCTGGCAGGTAGAGGCGCCCCAAAACGACGCCCTAAATATATGGAGGCAGCAACAAGAGGAGAGAAAAAAATAGAGAAAGAAAGAAAGAGGGAGGATGCAGAGAGACGAAGAGTTCAGCGAACGCCAGAAAGAAAAAGAAGGACAGAAAGAGAAAGAGAGAAGGGAAGTGCTCTTTATTTCAGCCCTGCCTCCATCTTTCTGAAGCGTTTTCATCAGACGCCATGTTGCCGGATGAGCAGCTTAAAGCAACGGCAACAAAAAAACTTTTTAAAAATGAGGGACAAGGACGCTTCACTGCATAAACAATAAATCTACCCACATAATTCTGTTTAGTTTCTAGAGCAAATATCTTATTGCACTTAAAATAAGACAAAACTAACTTACAAATAACTTGTCAAC
>NW_015123206.1:0-716 GCF_001443285.1 Poecilia latipinna
AGGGGTGCTGGCAAGGGCGTAGGTTCGGTCTACGTTTTGGTGGGGACCTTGACAACCCCCCCCCCGCAAGCACAGTGAAATGCCCAAGAGCACGGAACATTTTTGAGAAGGGGGGGGGGAAACCATATTGGCTTAATAACCCCTCCCCCCAACCATAACCATATCATACATCTTGTGTATACAACCAGATACAGTCATACTCAGCAGATCAGTTCAAGAACACTTTACTTTTTCCTTTACAAAATTCAGCAAGCGTTACAAGTAAGATCAAAAGAAATATCCTCTGGATACAGCAAACACAATTGCAGATAAGAAGAAATCAATAATAAAATAAAATAATATATTGCACTGCCCCTTGCTCTGCTGTCTGAGCATCCTATGTGAAAAAATATTACATAATTAACAGACCTATTCTACCTCTCATTCGGTGCTGACCTTACTAAACACCGGACTTTACAACAAATGCGTTGCGTGATAGATCTAACTTATGGGTCCACTCACTGTACTTACAGCCGACGTAGCGAAATAACTTCTAATGTCTCTGTCCTTTTCTTTTTTGGTGGCGACATGGTCTCGGAGACTCAAAAGGAGACGCGTGTGCCAAGCTAGCCGCCGCCTTTTGCAGCTAATCAAAGAACGTCCGACGATTCAACTGACTCCCCCTCCCCCCACCCCCCCGACAGCACCGTTCCGACACGGTCTCGAAGGCTCATAAT
>NW_015123207.1:0-716 GCF_001443285.1 Poecilia latipinna
AGTTCACCATTTCAGTGTCAGTTCCCTGGATGACAGCCAGCAGACCACTTGCCACAGACGGAATCCCATCTTAAAGGCACTCTTGGTATTGATCATCAAAGTTCTCTTGATAGCTTCTTTCACAAAATGTGGTCCCTGATGGTCTAGTGGTGAGGTTTCGGTATTTTTGCCGCAGCCCAGGTTGGATTCCCGGTCAAGGAACGGCACATTCACTTTCAACTGCATGATTGTTTTCATCACATCTTCAAAGCACTCTTGGTATTGATCATCAAAGTTCTCTTGATAGCTTCTTTCACAAAATGTGGTCCCTGATGGTCTAGTGGTCAGGATTTGGCGCTTTCACCGCCACAGCCCGGGTTCAATTCCCGGTCAGGGAAAGGCATGTTTATGTTAACTGCTTCATTGTTTTCATCAAATCATCAAAGCATTCTTTTTATTGATCGTCAAATTGTCTTGATAGCTTCTGTCGAGAAACAAGGTCCCTGATGGTCTAGTGGTCAGGATTCGGCGCTCTCACCGCCGCGGCCCGGGTTCGATTCCCGGTCAGGGAAATTCATGTTTATGTTAACTGCTTCATTGTTTTCATCACGTCTTCAAAGCATTCTTTTTATTGATCTTCAAATTGTCTTGATAGCTTCTGTCAAGAAACAAGGTTCCTGATGGTCTAGTGGTCAGGATTCGGAGCTCGCACCGCCGCAGCCCGTGTTCCATTCCCG
>NW_015123208.1:0-716 GCF_001443285.1 Poecilia latipinna
TAAGTCCCAGGGCCATTATTTTAACACTCACCAAAGGAAAGTACGAAGCCACCACATCTCTGGAATCATGTATGTTAACTTTACTATTTATCAAGAGAACACTTGACGATCAAACTGACTCGATTAACCTCAATGTCCACAACTTCTATTACTTTATAATGGGTACTTTATTATGCAAGCTTTAGCAGGGGTAAATGACAAGCAGAGTTTTCTTTCATAGGTTACAAATTCAAGACAGCATGAAATCAAATTAAAATCAATCTTAACCTACTCTCTTTCCTAACCCTGATCTGTGTCACCAGTTCCACTAAGCAAGGCTTTTGTGGGGCAGTTCAACTCACACCCGGTGGCAACTTGATCTTGGCAGCTGAGGTCCTCAGATGTCCTTGGTTAGAGTCTCTGTCCAGACGGAACAAAGTTCTCTTTACAGAAAAGAAGCAAAGTCGATCAGTTCGTTTTCCATTAAGCGAATGGGATCTTCATCACCGAGTGACCTTTGTCTTTTCTCCAAGTCCGCCACAGTAGAATACGGATCATTGGGTGGAGGCGGAGGAGTCAGCCGAATCAGGAACCAAGGCTGGGGGCTGATGGATCTTGTCCCTTCTATGCGGCGCGAAGTTTCAACTCTCCCTCGGTCCCAGGGTGTGGTCCTCCGCTGATCTTCAGTCTGCGCCCTTTCGTTGTCTCCTCCTCAGCGCCGCGGACAAAGAACGGTT
>NW_015123209.1:0-715 GCF_001443285.1 Poecilia latipinna
GTGTAAGGACACTCAGAGGGGACCCGGAAATTCAACCACACACAGGAGTATACAAAAAGGGAAAAAGTTTTTTTTCTTATACTGGTTTCTGCTCAGGGAGAGGTCATCAACACAGCACTGAGGAGAGAGGGGAGAAGACTGGTGATGCACGGATAAAGGAAGGGTCTCTTAGAAATGTTCAGCTTAACTGACCTGTAGAGCAGTGGACGGGCGGAGCAGAGGCACAGAGGGTCTGATGACAGGGAGATGCAGGAAACCAATGGAACAGGGTTCTGTGGAGGCAATGAAGATCTCCACGGGGAGATCCAAAATGCAACACCCAGGGACTTTGTCGATAAACAGGCTGAGGTCATACACAGGAGGACAGAGAGAGCAAACTTAGCTTTGAGGGGCAGGCAGTAATCGGTGGTCGTGAGGCAGAGCTTGGGTCAGGGTCCAGAAATCCAGAATAGAAGGGATCCGTGAGGGGCTTGGCAGGAGGGGTAAATCCGTGGTCAGAAGGGGGGAGGGGGGGCTTGAAGAAACACTGAAGGCTTGGAAGGAAACGCTGGATCTCTACTGGCTCGTGGCTGTCGATAATCTGGCAAGGAAGCAGAGGCTGAGGGGTGTTTAAGTAGGGCAAGGCCCAGGTGGAACAGGTAAGCAATCAGGCGTGGCAGGTGAACTGAATGAGTGCTTAACACAGCATGGACAGGACATGAATCATAACAGAATG
>NW_015123210.1:0-715 GCF_001443285.1 Poecilia latipinna
AATGTTATGATTCATGTCCTGTCCATGCTGTGTTAAGCACTCATTCAGTTCACCTGCCACGCCTGATTGCTTACCTGTTCCACCTGGGCCTTGCCCTATTTAAACACCCCTCAGCCTCTGCTTCCTTGCCAGATTATCGACAGCCACGAGCCAGTAGTGATCCAGCGTTTCATTCCAAGCCTTCAAGTGTTTCTTCGACCCTCCTTCTGACCACGGATTTTCCCCTCCTGCCAAGCCCCTCACGGATCCCTTCTATTCTGGATTTCTGGACCCTGACCCAAGCTCTGCCTCACGACCACCGATTACTGCCTGCCCCTCAAAGCTAAGTTTGCTCTCTCTGTCCTCCTGTGTATGACCTCAGCCTGATTATCGACAAAGTCCCTGGGTGTTGCATTTTGGATCTCCCCGTGGAGATCTTCATTGCCTCCACAGAACCCTGTTCCATTGGTTTCCTGCATCTCCCTGTCATCAGACCCTGTTCCTCTGCTCCACCCGTCCACTGCTCTACAGGTCAGTTAAGCTGAACATTTCTAAGAGACCCTTCCTTTATCCGTGCATCACCAGTCTTCTCCCCTCTCTCCTCAGTGCTGTGTTTGATGACCTCTCCCTGAGCAGAAACCAGTATAAGAAAAAAAACTTTTTCCCTTTTTGTATACTCCTGTGTGTGGTTGAATTTCCGGGTCCCCTCTGAGTGTCCTTACATTGAATTGTTTTT
>NW_015123211.1:0-715 GCF_001443285.1 Poecilia latipinna
GTTTTAACTGCCAGCTCAGCCCTCCTCTGTAATAATTGAGTGTTCCGCCATGTTGTAGTTCTGACATGCTGCTCAGGCCTCTGTTTTAACTGAGTCTTTGCCACAGATAGAACTACAGTTATGGCAGTTATGGCTGCTGGTTTGTAGTCCAAACCAGCAGCTCTGTGTTTCTCTGGATTCTGTTGCTATAGCGATTGGCCCTCAGCCAACTGCTGTGTGTGAGAAAGAAAGCTGGGGAAGGATTTCTGTCTTTGAGACACTCATGAAATGCTAATGCTAATGAACTGCCTTGCTGCGCAAGGCAGTTCACTATCCTGAGAAAAAAAACATAAAAGAAGAATAATATTTTTGCACCGCCTGTGGCGGTGCACTGACGTGAAGGGAGTATGTAGGCTTTTATTTTGAAACTTTCAATAAGCTTCATTTGAAATTGCCACACTAATTCCATGTGTAATAGTGATCGGGTTAAATCAGTTATATAATGCTCAAAGCACAAGTAGTTCAGAATACCAGCCAACTCCTCCTCTATAGTATCAGAAATTTCCGCCATGTTGTAGTTCTGACATGCTGCTCAGGCCTTTGTTTTAACTGAGTCTTGGCCATAGATAGAACTATGCGCAAGGCAGTTCACTATCCTGAGAAAAAAAACATAAAAAAAAGATTTTCATTTTCGTGAGTGGACATTGCAGAGTTTTATTTTGAAACTTTCAGTAAA
>NW_015123212.1:0-715 GCF_001443285.1 Poecilia latipinna
AATTGAATCTGAAGATACAGACAGAAATATTATGGGATAATTCAGAACAGAGCAGATTCATGGCCTAGTCCAGAGGTTCCCAAACTGTGGGGCGCGCCCCCTAGGGGGGGCGCCGTGTCATTGCAGGGGGGGCGCGGGAAGCCGTCTGGATGAAAAAAAAACAAAAAAACATGAACACTGTATGCGCTGGGTTTTTACCTTAGAATGGCCAACTCTCTGTTAATCCCATGTTAATTTGATACAGTAGAGGCTTCCACACTTCCCATATCTGTGTCCTCTGTCACTTTTATCAGCAGTTAAAACTGTTTAATCTACTGTTAACATGTTGTAACCTGTTTTTCCGAGCCGCCTTTAAACGCAACATGAGCGCTACGACGCTGAGTTTCCACCTGTGAAGGAGACCTGCTGCTGCTGGGCGGAGCTACGTAGGTTTGTGTTAGAATCACGGCAGCAAACCAGCAAAACGCAAAGAACTTTTCACACTTTTTCCCCCAACCTAACCGACTGTTGACTAAAGCTGTTGGATGCAGGTAATGTTAGCTAAAAGATGACTAGCTAATATCAATACAGAACCTTAAGCTTAACAAGTACCTTGTAGGCTACCGATGTTGGTGTCTATTTTCAGCTACGTACATTCATTTTGCCCCAAAAAGAAGTCGATGCCCCCCCCCCCCCCCCCCCCCCCCCCCCCCCCCCCCCCCCCTGGGGGGGGGGG
>NW_015123213.1:0-715 GCF_001443285.1 Poecilia latipinna
GTATTTTCAATTTTACGCATTGCATCATGGGAACAAGAACCTTCGCGAAGCGCGAAAACTGGTCAGACGACATTTCAAGCTACCGAGCCGGACCCTGCAACATATATCTTTTGGACTTCGGTTGGATTAAGAGTTGGAGTTGCCTTTCTGCCACCTCCCTGGTAAAGTAAAATAAATAAGAACACTTTCTTTTCTATGAATAATATTTTTTAAATATTTGTAGTTGACTTCGTGAGACTCCTGGCACACCAGGAGTCTCACGATAATTTCTTCCTTTTTTTTTTTTTTTAACAATGCTGCGTTTGCTTGTGTATTATAAAAGTAAAACACGGTGACTGCTGTACTACTATTATTTATTTATTTTACCGAACTCAAAGTACCGGCCATTTTTTCAAGTCAAACTGAACTGGGCGCGTGAAAGCTAACCGTTCATGGCGTCATGCTACTTGTGTCTCAATCCTGCTTTTTAAAAATGTCAAGCTGCAGTTGTCTTATTTGCTAAACATGATTTGATGTCCCGGTTGTTAACATAAAAGCAGGTTGCCATTTAACTTCGGTAAATATACTTTCGATGTCAAGTTTGGGGTTTTAGAATATGGGAAATGTCGCCTGGAGTAGGGGGTAGTTAGAGGTGGTGGTGGGGAGTAGCAGGGTGCGGGGGGGAGTGTGGTCGAATGACGAACGAACGTAAACTGGGACCGGGGGGAGCGGGAGC
>NW_015123214.1:0-715 GCF_001443285.1 Poecilia latipinna
GATGGAAGCACGGTGTTGTGTGGTGATGGGGTGTATAGTGGTGAGGGTGAAAGTAAAGTGATGGAGAGATACGGTGTGCAGGGAGAGCAGGAGGAAGTGAGAGGCGAAGAGGAGTTTTTAGTGTGTGGAGATCAGGGAGAGAAAGGAGAGGTGCAGGCGGACAGACAGAACAGTGCAGAGTCGGTTTTTGGAGCTGGAGTGGGGGGAGAGAGGTGAAGCAGAGGAGGCGATGGAGCTGGAGGCTTCAGCCCCGATAAAGAGGCGAAGCAAAATGAGGAATGTGGTGGCTGCTGTGCAGGCCAGCAAGCAGTAAACTGGCTGCAGAGAGGAAAGAGGTGTCGGACAGCAGTGACGCTGAGAGCTGGTTCTCTGACACCAGCGAGATATCTGTGTCACAAACAAGCATAAGATAACCTAGATACCCTACAGAATCTTTTAAAACTTTTTTTAGAACAAACTAAAGGATTCAGAGGAGTAGAAATTGAAAGTTATTTTCCTAATTTGAGATAATTTTATTTCTCTGCAAGACATCATATTAGGAAAAAAGAGGTATCAGGTTTTATTTTCTTTAGTTTTTAGACTAAAGAAAATAATGACCAAAGTTAGATTTAAATGATGCACAGTCTTTTGGTATTTTGATTTTAGCTTCTTACCCAATATGGATTCTTTTAAAATAGCATCTTTGAATCTTAACAGGGTGAGGGAGGCTGAAAAA
>NW_015123215.1:0-714 GCF_001443285.1 Poecilia latipinna
AATAGGCCTAGCATCATGACCTGTTTGTTCTGAAGATCCTTCAGCTTCCACTTCGTCTTCCTGACATGGCACCTCCTCACCCTGACTCTCATACTGACAGGAGGAACCACAGAGCTCTGTTAGGTTAAAGCTCATCTTCTGAAGTTGGGATATTTTTCCTCCAGAAGGGGCCAGAGGAATCACCTCAAACCAGATGTTGGACTGGATTTTATTTCACTGTCATTTGTGAATGTTAGCTTCTCATTTTCAACAGTGGAGCTATAAAGGTTGAAAAAGGTTATTATTTTGAAGAAAATCTAATCAACATCAATATTTCCACTAAATAAGAGGCAAAAAAAATGTTTGATAAAGGAAAAGCCTCAGACTCTGAGCCCGACAGCACCAAACTATTTTTTATTATATTAGACAATTTAATTTCACATAATTATCGCGGTAGAAGCCATTTGTTTGTTAAACAAAAACATATTTACCGTGTTTGATGTTTGTTGTAAATGACGTATACTCACAAAGAACGAGGTAATTAGTCCAAGTTTGTCGTTTATTGAACGTTCAGAAACTACAGCGGCTGTAAAGAGCCACAGCAAAGGTAAACAAAGGTAAAACAACCTGAACAGGTGATCAACTCTAAACCACTCGCACCTTTTTATTCTCTCTCTGTCATTTAAGCACACCAGTTGCCGTGCCAACCGCTTGTGCCCCGCAGGCCGAGCAGAG
>NW_015123216.1:0-714 GCF_001443285.1 Poecilia latipinna
ATAATCATCCAACTCAATTTGTTAAGTCAGTCTTACTCAAATCATTTAGTTTACTTCAAAAATGGTAAATAAACTTAAATAACACTTTTGACCACTGAAAGCACATATTCACACATGTATTTAATGCTCAGATGCTAGGCAACTTGGCATTAAGTACCCAGGGGACACATTAAGATACGGCAGGAGGAAGCTGGAATCGAACTGACAACCTTCCGATTACAAGGCGACTGCTCTATCCACAGAGCCACAGTCGCTTACTGGGAATGTGTCCCTGTAAGCTTGAGTCATTGTGTCAGACATGGGACACTGAATTATTTCAAGTAAAGTCAAAGTAAAAAGGTCATTTAAGGAAAAGATTTGTGTATTTAGATGACACTGTAAAAAGATTATTTAAATTTAGTTTGGAACTTAAAAGTTTGAGTTGACTTTCTGTAGAATTAAGTCAAAGAGATTTTAAATGTTCATAAGAACAAAATAAATGATTTGAGTAAGAGTGACTTAAATTTGTCATGTTAAAGCCCCTTATGAATTAAGTTATAAAAACTTAGCAAATTGAGTTGGAAGAGTTGGAAGAACTTAGTGAATTGAGTTGGATGATCATAATAAATTGAGTTAGGATACAAAACTGGCGTTGAACTCAATTGTTTTAAGTAAAGTCAAAGTGAAAAGTTCCTTCAGGTTAAAGATTTGTAAGTTTTGAGTTGAATGAACACA
>NW_015123217.1:0-714 GCF_001443285.1 Poecilia latipinna
ATAGCGTTTGACACATTAATATTTTTGATTAGTTGCTGTCATGGACAAAATGGAGCTACTTGTCATTGCTATCAGATGTTAACATGTTAGAAATTATGAAACACTTTCTCACTATATGTTTTTGTGGGGCAATAAACCTTTTGGTTAAGAGTAAGCATCAATAAATCCATTTTAGCATAACTTGCATGGAGGCTTTGCATTTTGTTGATCCTTCTGGGCCACCGTGGTACTCCTTTACTTTTAATGAAATGAAAAGGGATGGCAAGTAGATTCATATTGTGGAAATAAAACAGCAGTTTTGCAGATATATCTTACTCAGTTTAGCACAGTTAACCTTGAAGGCCATGTTGTTAGTCTGTCAGATGACAGCTCAGAGCTGAGCCTCCTCTGGAACAGTATCCTCTTCCTAATGCATTTTCAGTCTGTTTGTTTAGTGTTCATTTGTACAAATGAGATGGAAAACAAAAAGCTCACTCTGTGTAAACGCAGCAAATCACGTTAAATCAAGAAGCTGTGAAAGTGCTCTTGAATACTGAAGAACTCATTACTGTACATAAAAGCTCACTGTTTGATCTGCGGCTGTAATGTCTGAATCATGACATGAACTGAGGTTTCTCTTTCTAATGTTCTTGAAGACTTCAGGTGAGATCATCCCTTTTTTCACAAGTATAGCTCCCTGAAGGAAAAAAAAAATCTCTCTTTAACATTGAATTT
>NW_015123218.1:0-714 GCF_001443285.1 Poecilia latipinna
CTCTAATAGCAGAATATTTTAATCCATGTTTGGAATTTGTGAAACCTTTATGTGATTTGTGAAACTTCACTAAAGATCATATTACTATTCTTATATGTTCCATGCAGTTTTTTTTACAGAATCCATTTCTAATTCAAAACCACTTTATTAATCCCAATGGGAAATAAAATGTTGGTGTAACTCATTAATTTTTCAAAGAGTTATTGGTGATGGCTGTTGGAAGGACAGATCTTTTGCAGGGGTCTGTTAAGTGAAGTTTCACAAATCAGAAAAAGGTTTCACAAATCATAAACATGATTCTAAATATTCTAGTATTAGAGCAGAATAATTTAGTCCAAGTTTGAAGAATCTAGGTGTTGTGTATTTGGAACTAGAAAATTCCTGAAGAAATTTAAATGGGGCCTGCCAAAGTGTGCCCATCGGTTTGGAACCAGCGTTCTGATGCTAAAAATTAGCATTAATGCTAAAGAAAGCTTCAGTGTAGTCAATAACCTCTGAAGAGTCAGAAGCATGTGGACTAAGCTGTACTTGTACCATTCAGTATGTTAAAATTAATGCATAAACTAAAATTTGACAAAATGCTAATGTTAGCATGAAGACTAGTATGTGGGGCATCATTAGCATGTTCTCTGTCATTGACTTACTCCATTCAGTATACTAAACATGGCAAATAATTAAGAAATTTAACAAATAGGTTATTTTAGGTAAAAGGCT
>NW_015123219.1:0-714 GCF_001443285.1 Poecilia latipinna
AAGCTTCATCAACAACGTCTGATCCACCAACAACCACAGTCTTTCCAACAACACCCACAGCTGCATCAACTACAACCACAGCTGCTCAGACATCAACCACAGCTGCTCCGACAACAACAACTAAACCAACTACAACCACAGCTGCTTCAACTACAACCACAGCTGCTCCAACTACAACCACAGCTTCTCCAACAACAACCACAGCTGCTTCAACTACAACCACAGTTGCTCCAACTACAACAACAGCTTCTCCAACAACAACCACAGCTGTTTCAACTACAACCACAGCTGTTAAATCAACAACCAAAGCTGCAGCGACCACAACTACAGAGGCTCCATCAACAACAGCTGCTCCAACAACAACCACAGGATCTCCAACAACAACCACAGGATCTCCAACAACAACCACAGCTGCTCAGACATCAACCACAGCTGCTCCAACAACAACCACAGCTGCTCCAACAACAACCACAGCTGCTCCAACAACAACCACAGCTGCTCAGACATCAACCAGAGCTGTTCAGACATCAACCACAGCGGCTCCAACAACAGCAACAGCTGCTCCAACTACAACCACAGCTGCTTCAACAAGCACAACGGCTACAACTACAACCATAGCAGCGTTAACTACAACCACAGCTGCTCAGACATCAACCACAGCTGCTCCGACAACAACAACTGAATCACCTACAACTACAGCTGCATCATCAACGA
>NW_015123220.1:0-714 GCF_001443285.1 Poecilia latipinna
CGTTACCTCGGCTGCCTGCCACTTCAGAGATTGTAGGCAAATATGTTCACAGTGTTGTGCCCTTTAAAGTTAACACATAAAACAATTAGAACATAGGTAACAAATTTACCAAATATTACAACATAATAATTACAAAATATAACTAGCAAACTGACCAAGCTGCTGCAGATATCTCTAGGCACATTTTTAATCTTGCTTATTTTCATACAAAAACCTTGTGATTATAGCGATGCAACAAAAATAGTCCTTTTGTGGCAAAATAAATGCAAAATAAAACATATTTTCAAAACTTGATAAAAATTAAAACCAAAATATTTTAACTGTCAAAAACAATTTTTTTAATGTAAGAATCCTTTCAGTGACACAAGGGTGGCAAAAAGAAAACGTGTTTTTGTTAATTTACCAAGTAAATATTCTGTTTTTTCATTCATGTAACCAAACAGTTACTTTAAATTTTCTTTTAAGCATTTTTAAAATGTGACTACTGAGAATATCTTTGTGATCCCTAAAAATATCCAGTCAGAGCCAGGAGGAAAGTCCTGTCAGTCAAGTTTGTGTACTCGCTGCTCAATATGCTAATGGCAGAGAAACAACTTACAGTTGCAGGAAAACCTTTTATCCACCATCATTAATGGCTATGCTAACTATCCTTAGCATCCATGAAAGGATATATTGTGGTGAACCAGTAATAGTTTAGCAAAGAGCAAGGGGGAT
>NW_015123221.1:0-714 GCF_001443285.1 Poecilia latipinna
ATGTAATAATGAGTGGAACTGGATCTTAAATAAACCATAAAGGCAGAAAATATTTCCAGGTTTTCTTTGGTCAGAAGCTGCAAATTCTGGACTGGAAATAAAAAGTTAAGATATTTTTCCAGTTTGTGTTTGAATAGAAGAAGAAAAAGAAAGAAAGATGGAGAGGTTCAGGTTGGTTCTGGTCAGACTGGACTCTCCTCCTCCCTGATGGATCCAAACCAGTTCCAGTTCCAGTTCCAGTCATGAACTGGTTCCTCAGGCACAAAAATGATTCAGTTCCTTCAGATCTTCATTCTGTCATCAATAATCAATAGTGATCAATCAGAGGCTGCATCCTGTTACTGATTGGACCAGAGGACCAGGAAGTGTCTCTGTTGGTCCATCAGAACCTTCACTGAGATCGGCTCTGATCCAAAGTCTGACTGGATCAATAATCAGAGATGATCAACCTGATCAGACTGATTGATCAGCCAGCAGTGGCTTCCTAGTGTCCTCTGGTTGGTCCTGGTCTGTCCCTGCTGAGGAGACAGAGGACAGTTAGAGAGACAATCAATCAGCATCAGGATCAGATGTTGGTAAACGACCTGAACTCATCAAGTCAGAGGATCCAAGAGGATCTACATTCACTCTGCATTCACTCTACATTCACTCTACATTCACTCTACATTCACTCTGCATTCACTCTACATTCATTCATTCACTCTGCATTCACTC
>NW_015123222.1:0-713 GCF_001443285.1 Poecilia latipinna
TTGTGTAAGGACACTCAGAGGGGACCCGGAAATTCAACCACACACAGGAGTATACAAAAAGGGAAAAAGTTTATTTTTTCAGATACTGGTTTCTGCTCAGGGAGGTCATCAAACGCAGCACTGAGGAGAGAGGGGAGAAGACTGGTGATGCACGGATAAAGGAAGGGTCTCTTAGAAATGTTCAGCTTAACTGACCTGTAGAGCAGTGGACGGGTGGAGCAGAGGAACAGAGGGTCTGATGACAGGGAGATGCAGGAAACCAATGGAACAGGGTTCTGTGGAGGCAATGAACATCTCCACAGGGAGATCCAAAATGTAACACCCAGGGACTCTGTTGATAATCAGGCTGAGGTCATACACAGGAGGACAGAGAGAGCAAACTTAGCTTTGAGGGGCAGGCAGTAATCGGTGGTCGAGAGGCAGAGCTTGGGTCAGGGTCCAGAAATCCAGAATAGAAGGGATCCGTGAGGGGCTTGGCAGGAGGGGTAAATCCGTGGTCAGAAGGGGGGTGGGGGGGTCAAGGAAACACTGAAGGCTTGGAAGGAAACGTTGGATCTCTACTGGCTCGTGGCTGTCGATAATCTGGCAAGGAAGCAGAGGCTGAGGGGTGTTTAAGTAGGGCAAGGCCCAGGTGGAACAGGTAAGCAATCAGGCGTGGCAGGTGAACTGAATGAGTGCTTAACACAGCATGGACAGGACATGAATCATAACAC
>NW_015123223.1:0-713 GCF_001443285.1 Poecilia latipinna
AACTCAAAAAGGGAAGCAGGTTACGAGAAATGGCCTCAATGGCCAGATGGCCAGTAGGAAAAGGGAAGTACTGAAGAGCGTTGCTGCAATGGGTCACGAAAGAGATGATGGTTGGGAAAGGTTGGGGCTTTCCAGACTCATCGGAACGTTCCAGAAGTCACGTAGACCTCTCCCATACACAACCATGGGCTGAGAGGGTTTAAAAACCAGCAGACAAGGGAGGAGACTGTTCTTTGTCCGCGGCGCTGAAGAAGAGCCAACAAGAGGACGCAGATCAAAGACCAGCAGAGGACCGCACCCTGGGACCAAGGGGAAGTTGAGACTTCACACCGCCAAGAAGGGACAAGATCCATCTGCCCCCAGCCCTGGTTCCTGATTCGACCAACCCCTCTGCCTCAACCCAACGATCTCTATTCTACTGCAGCAGACTTGGAGAAAAGACAAAGGTCACTGATTGACGAAGATTCTGTGCGTTTGAAGGACAACGGACAGTTCTGCTTTGCTTCTATTCTGAAAGAGGACTTTGCCCCGTCTGGACAGAGACTCTGACCAAGGACATCTGAAGATTTCAACTGCCGAGATCAATTGCCATCGGGTGCGAGTTGAACTGCCCCCCAAGAGCCTCGCTTAGTTATGCTAATGACACAGGATAGGGATAGAAATGAGAATAGGTTATGATTGATTTTAATTTGATTTTATTGTGTTATTACAAG
>NW_015123224.1:0-713 GCF_001443285.1 Poecilia latipinna
ATTAGCTAGCTGATTAATGCTCGCTCTTATTGGCTAGCCGATAAATTATTTTATCTGATTGGCTAACTGATTAATGGTGGTTCTGTTTGGCTAGCTAATTGCTGACAATGATTGGCTAGCTGATTAATACTTTTTCTGATGAGCTAGCTGATTAATGTTTTTTTTTTTTTTTTGATTGACTAGCTAATTAATGCTGGTTCTGTTTGGCTAGCTCATTGCTGGCAATGATTGGCTAGCTGATTAATGCTGGTTCTGTTTGGCTAACTGATTTATTATGTTTTCTGATTGGGTAGCTAATTAATGCTGGTTCTGTTTGGCTAACTGATTTATTATGTTTTCTAAATGGCTAGCTGATAAAATCTAGCTGTGATTAGCTAGCTGATTAATGCTGGTTCTGTTTGGCTAGCTTATTGCTGGTACTGATTGGCTAGCTAATTAATGCTTTTTCTGATGAGCTAGCTGATTAATGCTCGCTCCGATTGGCTAGCTGATAAAATCTTTGTTCTGATTGGCTAACTGATTAATGCTGGTTCTGTTTGGCTAGCTTATTGCTGGCTCAGATTGGATAGCTATTAATTGCTTTTTCTGATGAGCTAGCTGACTAATTGTCGCTCTGATTGGCTAGCTGATAAAATCTAGCTGTGATTAGCTAGCTGATTAATGCTCGCTCTTATTGGCTAGCCGATAAATTATTTTATCTGATTGGCTAACTG
>NW_015123225.1:0-712 GCF_001443285.1 Poecilia latipinna
CTCTGATAGTACCAGCCATGTGAATGCTGTGTTTGGATCCAGAGTGATTTCACATGAATATCTTAAGAATCCAGCTCTGCTCTTTGGTTCTGGTTCTGGTTCTGCCAGTAGAACATCCACCTCAGTGACCATCAGTGAGATGTTTGTCCATGAGTCTCTCAGGATGTCCTGTAGTTTCTCTCTGAGCTCTGACACAGCTGCTGTCACGTCCTCAAAGTGTCTCAGAGGACTGATGTTGATGCTGGATGAGTGTGTCGACTCCCTGAGTGCTGGCAGTGAGTGGTACTTGAGGAGAAACTGGTTGTGATCCTCTGTGTGTGAGAGCTGCTCCAGCTCAGCGTCTTTCCTCTTCAGCTCAGTGATCTCCTGCTCCAGCTTCTCCTGAACATCTTTGACTCGACTCACTTCAGTTTCCTGCTGGGATCTGATCTGCTGCTTCACCTCAGAGCTTCTTTTCTGGAGGAGACGGATCAGCTGGGTGAAGATCTTCTCACTGTCCTCCACTGTTTTATCAGCAGAGTGATTGATGGCCTCCACCTCCTGTTGAAGCAGCTTCACATCTTTCTCCTGGTTCTGGATCATCTGCTGGATTTTTCCTCTTCTCTCCTCCAGCTCTCTCTGCCTCTCAGTCCTTTCTGCTGCAGCTGACACTGTTTCATGGCCTTTATGTTCATCCATTAAACAGATGAGACAGATACACTTCTGATCAGTG
>NW_015123226.1:0-712 GCF_001443285.1 Poecilia latipinna
AAAGCAGGTTTCCTGAAGAAAGAGGAAGTTTCCAGCCTGCAGTGATTAAAAATAGTTCAGACTGCTCATTTTGAGCTCTAAAGGTTTAAGGAATAAAATCTAGACATTTTGAGGAATTGGATAAAACCCAGAGTAAAATCCTTGAATTAATAATGATAACTTATAATTAAGTTAATAATCAATATTGGTTTAACCAGTGGTTGATGTTGGTTTGATTATAAGAATATTTACTCTTATACTTATGGAAGTACTTAAAGGTGAAAGAAGTAACT
The DNA here is from genome assembly GCF_001443285.1 of Poecilia latipinna. Classification (NCBI taxonomy): domain Eukaryota; kingdom Metazoa; phylum Chordata; class Actinopteri; order Cyprinodontiformes; family Poeciliidae; genus Poecilia; species Poecilia latipinna. The sequence continues at coordinate 273 of NW_015123226.1, forward strand.
GTGACTTTGGTATCAAATAATTAGAATAATGGATTATTCTTGGTTTCTTTTCAGAAATGTCTGTAATAACACATTGTGATTATAAGAGTAACTAATAAGTAATGATTATTATAATATTATAAATGAATGCTAAACCAGATAAACTAAAAGGTTATAAATGTGATTTTGACATTGAACTTGAAATGTGGTGAAATGTGTAACTGTAACTAAAGGTCACTGATGTTGGGTTGGAGGTAGATGGTAGGTGAAAAATCAGGGAGAAAGAGGAACTGATGGGAGAGCGGAGGTGTCCAACGCCTTATTGCTAAACTTCAACTTACCTAAGAGAAGGTTAGACACAGGAGGGCTGTTGGGCGGCCTGGGACACTGGTACAGACATCAGGTCATGTCCAAAGATGGTGATGAATATGAGATTATCGGTCCAAGCAGTCAGCCAATGA
>NW_015123227.1:0-712 GCF_001443285.1 Poecilia latipinna
ATTGAAAAAACAAACTTCCATCATGAAGACGATGTGGAGGTTCATCCTCAGAGCTGGTTGGTGATCTGGTGGAGCAGAGCTGCTTCTGAGACAGAAAGTCTTTAGGTTTCTAACGCCTGATCTCTCTGCTTCATTTGCTTAGACTGCAAACACATGTTGAAGATAAAAACATTGATGAACGAGTTATGACAACAACCTCACAATATCAAAGTCTCTCTGTCTGATGGAGCTTAATTAAAACCAGGTTAGTTTATGAATTAAAGTATAAGTCAACAAACAGCCTCCATGCAGTTATAACATGAAGCTGAATGATTAATTTAGTAATAATCATACAAGTCACAATAAAATTGATAAAATAATTATTTATGAAACCAACGTAAGTTATATATCTTTACTGCACTGTTTATAATTAGATGAAGATAATTAATAAGCAAACTTACCACCAGCTAGCAACACGTTAGCATCCTTCGTCCCTTCGGGCTCCTTTTGTGACACACATTTCATTTCCATCGGTTGTTGTCCCCTTGTGTTTCCGTCCAACTCAGATTAGGACGTCACCAGCTTGAATTTACCAAAATTAGTAACTATTGTCAAGGCCCTCTCTACTTTTAAGGCAATATTATGCGAGTAAAAATGGCGAATTTGAACAGCGTCCGTTATCTTCCCTGGTTTCAAGTTTTTTCTTCCCTTTGTGGCGTTTTTTAAATAAATG
>NW_015123228.1:0-712 GCF_001443285.1 Poecilia latipinna
CTCGTTTCTCCTCATGATTCCTTTATTTTCATCAAATCTTCTCTTCTTCCTCATGAAGATTTTATTATTTTCCCTCTGATTTCATTTCAGATCTACTTTCTGGTTTTGCTGCTTTGAAAGAAGAAACTAAAAACCATGTGAGTTGTGACATCATCAGTCATAAAATCCCTCACATTTACTTTCAGTTTAAAGTCAGTCTGTTGTTCAGATCTTCTTCTTCATCTCTTGGGTCGTTTGAACAAACTGTAAGTTTGATTTGTTTCCTATTTAAACTTTGTCTTCAGAAACTTTCCTGTTTGTTTTTTCTTTCTGAAGTTTGGAGAAAAGATTCACTTTTGATTTCAGCTCAAAGTTTCATTTCTTCCTTTTAAACATTAATTTTCATGATCATTAGATTAGTGATTAAATGCAATCAATCAACATGAACAGCTGATCTCTGTTTTTTTCTCTATGAACAAACGGTTTCATATGTTTTTATCCTGAATCCAAACTTTGAGTTATGTTTCACAAAACAAGAATAGCAGATTAAGCCAGGATTTTTAAGATATCCTGCCTTAATAAAGCCTTGATTTTGTTTCACAGGAGCAGTAGCACATAGATTGCAATAGTATTTTATCCTGTTCTCCTATCCGGCTCCAAATCACTAACATTCATAATTAGTTCAGCCTGGTGTTTCACATCTATCAGAAACCAGAATGTTTGTCATTGATTC
>NW_015123229.1:0-711 GCF_001443285.1 Poecilia latipinna
GTCCGAGTGTCCTTACGTTCAGTTTCTGTTGTTTAGCTCGGGCTAATATTGTTTATGTAGCATAGTCCGAGTTTTGTCAGTGGACATCGAGGTTATTACATTATTGTGAAGTAAACTATTTTACTAGTGTTATCAGATTTACAGTATTAATACTGATGTGTGTTCTGATATGTCCTCTTAAAGGAAAACCGACGTATGAAATGGATGAGCTCAATCCTGACTGGGGTCCAGTGCTGAATATGGGTCACTGCGAGGTAAACGCCACAACATCGGACCGACATGCGCGTCAATTAAAGAGGCGATACAGCAAGACCATGGTGGATCAACAAGTTACAGAGACTGTTTTCATTATTTACCCCAGAAGAGGTAAATAATGAAAACAGAGCAGCAGAGGCAACAGAAGAGGAGCAAGTTGGAGAGGCTGAGGAGGAGGAAACCCCAGGAGAGGAGCTCAGCAAGGCTGCAGACTCTGAAGAGGAACAGGAACCATTTGTGTTGAAATACAGTTGGAAATGGCTGTTTTCTCTCATTTAATAATTTAATGTTGTAAACATTCATGAATCGTTTGATTCAAGCACTTCAAGTTGCATGTAAACGTGAAGAAAAGAATCACATTTTAAGTAACAATTTGATATTTAAATATTCAGGTAATAAACATACACGTAATGAGATTATATTTTTAAATAAATATTTTATGTGATTAAAGTAAAC
>NW_015123230.1:0-711 GCF_001443285.1 Poecilia latipinna
TGTGACAAACATAAAATCTTAGAATTTTTAAAAATATTTTTTCTAGAGAAAATATCTTATAACATTTGAAATAGAACAAGATGGACAGAAACTTTATCTCAGACTCAAGTTCCCACTAAAAAAGACGTTCAAAATAAACAACCAAACAGATCTAAATGGCTACAATCAGCTCACAATAAGATTACATAAAATTTTAGATAAAAGTTACATTACAGGTAATAACAGACAACTGCAGCAGCTGTGAATGATAATATGTAGAGCTCAACCGATTAACTAGCGTACTAGTATATTTTCAGCAAGTTATTGAATAAAAAAGTTCCAGTTCCACTGGCAGATATGTTTTAGTTTAACAAAATATTCCTCCCTATTTGTAAGTGAAATAATCTGCCAATGGATTCTAGTGCATTCTCTTAAAATCAACATTAAATGTTTTTCATTTACTAAAAACAAGTTGAAAAGCTACTTGTAAGTTAGTTTTGTCTTATTTCAAGGGTGTTAAGACATTTGCACTAGAAACAAGACCAAAATTACCTGCTAAGATTTTGTTTTTGCAGTGTATACGGTTCTTTTCAAACCAGCAATGGTAGACAAAACTCAGAGTGGTAATTCTGTTCTAGGCTAAACAAATGCGTCAAATTAAATATCCCGTCAGAAATGGTCTCCTTTGTGCAGCAGCTTCTAGCTGCAGCAGCCTTCTAGCTGCAGCAGCCT
>NW_015123231.1:0-711 GCF_001443285.1 Poecilia latipinna
ATTATTTACCCCAGAAGAGGTAAATAATGAAAACAGAGTAGCAGAGGCAACAGAAGAGGAGCAAGTTGGAGAGGCTGAGGAGGAAACGCCAGGAGAGGAGCTCAGCAAGGCTGCAGACTCTGAAGAGGAACAGGAACCATTTGTGTTGAAATACAGTTGGAAATGGCTGTTCTCTCTCATTTTATAATTTAATGCTGTAAACATTCATGAATCGTTTGATTCAAGCACTTCAAGTTGCATGTAAATAGGTGAAGTAATGAATCACATTTTAAGTAACAATTTGATATTTAAATATTCAGGTAATAAACATACATGTAATGAGATTATATTTTTAAATAAATATTTTATGTGATTAAAGTAAACAATTATATAATCAGATATCTGTCAGGACACTGGGTTTTTGGGTTTGTTTTGCTTTTCATTTTATTAACTTTATGTTTCAATTCACTTAAGTGGTGCATGGTATTTAGTGTAGTTAGAATAATATTATTGCTTTTCCTTGTTTGTCTGAGTCCATGTCAAGCCTTCTTTAATGACTATAGTTTAATTCTATTTTATCCTTCTAGTTATTTCTTATTTCAGCCTCCCTGCAGGGTTTCTAATGTTTATTTCTTAATTTGATCACCATAGGTTCAGTTATTCTTCCATGTCTGAGTCTGTATCTTTCTTTAGTAATTCTAGTTGGGTTATTTCTTTGTTTAGATCTTCTAG
>NW_015123232.1:0-711 GCF_001443285.1 Poecilia latipinna
TGCAGCCATACATCAGTAATACATAACACAAGTGTTGACAATATGAAGTTTCCCATAAAATAAACATCTTATGACCTCAGCATCACATCTGCAGACTCATCGCCGTACAACCCAAGGATTCACTTTGGGCAGGACGGCTAAACACCAGCAGAGCTTCTGCGCAGGACAGAAGGAGCTTTTTGAAATCTAGGTTATCTTTTCCATTTGACATAATTCTCTTACTTTTTGAACCCACAAGTCGTAGGAAGGTGGTTCCAGTTGCATCCACCTGATTGTGATGCATTTCAGATGTACTTTGGTCCGTCCTAGCAGACCAGCTGATATAACACCAAGTAATGCAACTGTAACATCCTTTGGTATAACTTCTTGAAAGATTTGGTTTATAGCCCTGATCACCTCGTCCCAAAGGTTTTGAAAAGTTTGGGGCATGACCAAAATGTGTGTATGATTGGCGACTGCTGGGCCTCAGATCCTCCAACACAAGCTTGATAATTTAAGATCCATCTTAGCAACGACATCTGGGGTCCTGAAATACCTGCCAATAATTTTCCATTTATATTCCCGCCACATATTTGAGTTTGTAGCTCGATGTGCCTCAGTCCAGACTCCCTCCCTTGTTCCGTCAGAAATTATTTGGGCCGTCCCTGCCTCCCATCTTTGTTTTGTCCAAGTGGGTTCGTTAAGGTTCATGACAGAAACACCCCATATAAC
>NW_015123233.1:0-710 GCF_001443285.1 Poecilia latipinna
CTTTTTACATGGATTCTTTTAAAATAGCATCTTTGAACTTAAATGGGGCAAGAGAGGCTGAAAAGAGAGCTTTGATTTATCAAACTATGAATCAGAAAAAAAATCGATGTTATTTATCTGCAAGAGACACACAGTGATCAACCAATAGAAGCAGACTGGGGTAGAGAGTGGAGGGGGAAGGTTGTTTTAAGCCACAGCACCTCCCAGGAGTGCAGGAGTGGGATTTCTCTTCTCCAGGGCTTTCACCCCAAATTCAATAGAGGTTGAACATGTCATTCAAGGGAGGTGTCTTTTAGTCAAGACATGTTTTGAACATTTTAGTATAGTTTTTATCAATATTTATGCTCCCACCACTAATGCAGAGAAGAAGTGTTTTTTTTGTTTTTTAATTGAGGAATGGTTGGGTGATTGTGGGTCTGAGGATTTTGTTTTCATAGGTGGGGATTTTAATTGCACTGAAAACGAGTTTTTAGATCACAATCATGCAGAGCCACATCCAGCAGCCCAACATGTTCTCAGGAGGCTGGTCTCATCTCACGACCTGGTGGATGTATGGAGGAGGATGCATCCAGGCTCCAGGCAGTATACATGGTCCCACATCAAAGAAAACCATATCTCTTTAGCTCGTCTTGATCGCTTTTATTGTTTTAAACACAATTTTAATGTGTTTAAAACATGCCAGATTTCACCAGTGGCTTTTACAGATCACT
>NW_015123234.1:0-710 GCF_001443285.1 Poecilia latipinna
TTGTCATTGGCGGGAAATATATTATAAATCAGACATTAAACACAAAAGTACAAATCTGATGTTTACTTTGTGGCAGTTAGTTACCAGAAAACATGCTAATCTCTTAGCAACAAATAGTTATTGTTCAAATAACATAGGCTTTCTGCTCTCTTTAATACTACTTACTTACCTAACAAAAACAGTGCAGTTGGCGAATTTTGTAGTATTTTTTTTTTTTTGTCATTGGTGAGAAATATAAGACAGACATTCAACACAAAAGGAAAAATCAGATGTTTACTTCGTGGCAGTTCGTTACCAAAACAAAAACACTCATCTCTTCACCACAATTTAATAGCAAGTAATATTATTGTTTATAAAACATAAGCTCCTTTGAAATATTGCTCATGTGCTCCGACACGAGAAATTTTCACTTGGTAAATTTTACCAAAGTAAAAATCAGATGTTTACTTCGTAGCACTTGAATATGCGCACATCTCTTAGCAACAGATTGTTAGCAATGGAGTATTGTTGTTCAAAGAACATAAGATTTCTTCTGCTCTTCTGAAAAACTACTTACAACTTAACAAGAATTGTATAGTTTTTGAATTTTTCAGAAAAGTGAAAATGTTTTTTTTTTTTTTTTTTTTTTTTTTTTTTTTTTTTGGGAAATTTTTTAAAAAAAAAAACTTACAAAAAAAAATAAAAAAAAAAGTTTTTTTTTCGGGGATTTT
>NW_015123235.1:0-710 GCF_001443285.1 Poecilia latipinna
TCCAACCAACAGCCAGCATCCAACTGACATCCAACAAACATTCAACTGACATCCAACCAACATCCAGCATCCAACTGACATCCAACAAACATTCAACATCCAGCTGACATCCAACCGACATCCAACCGACATCCAGCATCCAACCGACATCCAGCATCCAGCATCCAACTGAGATTCAACCAACATTCAACCAACATCCGGCATCCAACTGACATCCAACCAACATCCAGCATCCAACTGACATCCAACAAACATCCAACCAACGTCCAGCATCCAACTGACATCCAACCAACATTCAACCAACATTCAACATCCAGCTGACATCCAACCGACATCCAGCATCCAGCTGACATCCAACCAACATTCAATTGACATCCAACCAACATTCAACTGACATCCAACCAACATCCAGCATCCAACTGACATCCAACCAACATCCAGCATCCAGCTGACATCCAACAAACATTCAACATCCAGCTGACATCCAACAAACATTCAACATCCAGCTGACATCTAACCGACATCCAACCAACATCCAGCATCCAACTGACATCCAACCAACATTCAACCAACATCCAGCATCCAACTGACATCCAACCAACATCCAGCATCCAGCTGACATCCAACAAACATTCAACATCCAGCTGACATCCAACCGACATCCAACCGACATCCAGCATCCAACCGACATCCAGCATCCAACATCCAAC
>NW_015123236.1:0-710 GCF_001443285.1 Poecilia latipinna
TGTGTTAGGATGGCCCTTAGCGGCTGGAGGAAGTAGGAGACTTGAGGCAGAGAAACTGTGCAAACCCACTGGGTGTTTATTCACCAACATTTAACAGACAAACAACCCTGCTTACAGTGGCCTAGGGTCTTAGCAGCAACACACACTGTGGCCAACATGCAGCCTTTTATAGTCGCTGGCTGTTCCAATTCACAAACCCACCAAGAAACAGGGTAAAACAAAATACATACACACAAAGTTTGACAAACTAACTAACTAAATCCTCAGAATAATATATATTGCCAAATACTATTAATTTTAAGCATCTCTAAAACACATTTTTATCAATATAAATATAAATCCAACATTAAATTTATAAAATGCCTAGCTCTACTGCTCCCCCTCTTTCATCTGCTTTGGTCTCTTCTGGAACCTTTAAAAGGTGCTCAGGCCCCTGGGGAATCTTTTAGCCTGAACACCCTGCAGAGGAAGAGAGAGGTAAGCCACACCCACATAAAGCCTTCAAACAATCACAATACTTATATTATCCTTTTGTTTGTATTTTAACAGGACACCATCAGTTCCAGCTGAGATGCAACTGAATAAAACACACAATCAATAAAACATTTCAATCTGTTTGTATCCGTTTCATTTCATTCATCATGCATTTCTTTTATCATTTAACACATTTCAAGTGTTGTGCCGCCAAGTAATGAAGACCTTCATTACAC
>NW_015123237.1:0-710 GCF_001443285.1 Poecilia latipinna
AAAAAATCAGTGCAAGAGACAAGAACTTTTGAGCAGGGAATTTTCTGAAAACTGTATTTACACTCAAACATGATTTTTTCAGCTGATCAAAACTTTATGACCATAGTCTTTAAAAGCCAAAAGCTGTGCAAAAATCTGGATTCCATGTCATTTTCTGTCAAGTCTTTACACTGTCAAGAACCCTGATGGCAAAAGCAAAAAAGCTCACTGACTTTGAACGTGGTAGGATTGTTGAGCTGTATAAACAAGGCCTGTCACAACGTGCCATCGCTGCTGAGGTTGGACGCAGTAAGACAGTCATTTTGCATTTTTTAAATGATCCTGAGGGTTATGGAACAAAAAAGTCAAGTGGTAGACCCAAAAAAAGTTCACCAGCTGTGAGCCGCAGGATCCGATTGGCTGTCCGTCAAGACACGGGACGATCCTCTACCCAAATTAAGGCCATTACTGGTGCTGACTGCAGCCCAATAACCATCAGACGGCATCTGCGAGAGAAGGGCTTCAGAAACAAAAAACGTCTTCAAAGGCCACGTCTTCTTCAACGCCACAAAATTGCCCGTTTGGACTTTGCAAGGGTGCACCAAACATGGGACATTGAAAGGTGGAAGAAAGTTGTCTTCTCTGATGAGAAAAAATTTAACCTTGATGGTCCTGATGGCTTCCAACGTTACTGGCATGACAAGGAGATCCCACCTGAGATGTTTTCTACA
>NW_015123238.1:0-710 GCF_001443285.1 Poecilia latipinna
TTTAGGGGGTCATCCGAGCCAACCAGGGTCGAATCAACCTGCATGCCACGCCTGTGTTCGCTGCACGTCCTCGCCCGAACCATCCCGTGACCGGCAACACAACGTTCATTCAGGCTCAGAACTGCCCATGACCACGGTTGACACCGCTGCCCTGCACCACCCCGATTCACCTGTAAGCACCTCGCCGTTGCACCAAACGAGGTTCGAACAGCCCGCAGGCCCCTGCCTCATTGCCCTGCCTATCAAAGCTTCGTACAGCTTGCGGGCCAGCTACCGTAGCGCCTAACAAGGCCTAATCCGCCCGCTGGCCATGGCCATCTCCGCCCGTCTAACAAAGTTCGATATGAGCTTGCAGGCCGGTCGCCGTTGCGTCTAACGTTGCGTCGCCTGCAGGCCTCAGCTTCTCTGCCTCACCTAACAAAGTTTGATATGAGCTTGCAGGTCCGGCTTCCGTTGTACCTAATGAGGTCGGTCATCATGCAGGCCGCAGCCATCACCGCCGCCTAACAAAATTCGATATGAGCTTGCAGGTAGGCCGCTGTCGCACCTAACATGGTTCGATCATCTTGTAGTCTGCGGCCGTCACCACCCGCCTAACAAAGCTTCACTATAAGCTTGTGAGCTGGCTGCCGTCGCGCCTATGAGGTTCGATCAGCCTGCAGGTCTCGGCTTCTTTGCCTCGCCTAACAAAGTTCGACATGAGCTTGCAG
>NW_015123239.1:0-709 GCF_001443285.1 Poecilia latipinna
AGCATTAAACAGCTACCCAATCTGAGGGAGAATTAATCAGCTAGCTAATCACAGCTAGATTTTATCAGCTAGCCAATCAGAGGGAGCATTAATCAGGTTGCCAATCAGTCCCAGCAATAAGCTAGCCAAACAGAACCAGCGTTAATTAGCTAGCCAATCAAACAAAAACATTAAACAGTTAGCCAATCACAGCGAGCATTAATCAGCTAACTCATCAGAAAAAGCATTAATCAGCTAGCCAATCATTGCCAGCAATAAGTTAGCCAAACAGAACCAGCATTAATCAGCTAGACAATCAGATAAAAGAATTTTTCAGCTAGCCAATCAGAGCGAGCAATAATCAGCTAGCAAATCATTGCCAGCAATAAGCTAGCCAAACAGAACCAGCATTAAACAGCTAGCCAATCTGAGGGAGAATTAATCAGCTAGCTAATCACAGCTAGATTTTATCAGCTAGCCAATCAGAGTGAAAATTAATCAGCTAGCTCATCAGAAAAAGCATTAATTAGCTAGCCAATCAGTGCCAGAAATAAGCTAGCCAAACAGAACCAGCATTAATTAGCTAGCCAATCAAAAAAAAACATTAATCAGTTAGCTGATCAGAGCAAGCATTAATCACCTAGCTCATCAGAAAAAGCATTAATGAGCTAGCCAATCATTTCCAGCAATAAGCTAGCCAAACAGAGCCAGCATTAATTAGCTAGCCAAT
>NW_015123240.1:0-709 GCF_001443285.1 Poecilia latipinna
ACAAGGAAAAGCAATAATATTATTCTAACTACACTAAATACCATGAACCACTTAAGTGAATTGAAACACAAAGTTAATAAAATGAAAAGCAAAACAAACCCAAAAACCCAGTGTCCTGACAGATATCTGATTATATAATTGTTTACTTTAATCACATAAAATATTTATTTAAAAATATAATCTCATTACGTGTATGTTTATTACCTGAATATTTAAATATCAAATTGTTACTTAAAATGTGATTCTTTTCTTCACGTTTACATGCAACTTGAAGTGCTTGAATCAAACGATTCATGAATGTTTAATGCATTAAATTATTAAATGAGAGAAAACAGCCACTTCCAACTGTACACATATTTCAACACAAATGGTTCCTGTTCCTCTTCAGAGTCTGCAGCCTTGCTGAGCTCCTCTCCTGGGGTTCCTTCCTCCTCAGCCTCTCCAACTTGCTCCTCTTCTATTGCCCCTGCTACTGTGTTTTCATTATTTACCTCTTCTGGGGTAAATAATGAAAACAGTCTCTAACCTGTTGATGGTTTTGCTGTATCGCCTCTTTAATTGACGCGCCTGTCGGTCCGATGTTGTGGCGTTTACCTCACTGACCCATATTCAGCGCTGGACCCCAGTCAGGATTGAGCTCATCCATTTCATACCTCGGTTTGCCTTCAAGAGGATATATCAGAACACATCGCTATTAAAGCTGTAAATT
>NW_015123241.1:0-709 GCF_001443285.1 Poecilia latipinna
GCCTCTTTTTCTGCAGCACGTTTTCTGTCAAGTCCTTCCATCTTTCTGTTAATTTCTTCTCTCTGATTTCCAATATCCTGCATTTTCTTCCGTAAAGCAGCTTCAGCCTCCTGCAGCATCTCATTGGTGAAGCATTGTCCTCCATTTTCCTTCACCATGTCATCGATCTTTCTGATCAGATCTCTGACCTGAGATCGATTTTCTACATTAAAATTATTAAACACATGGTATCTCCCTCCACAGTCAGCAATCAGATTCTTCAAAGAATCATCACATTCATACCTAATATAATCTTCAACAGTGATGCCGTCTCTTTCTAACAAATCTCCTCCGGTTAAAAGAACGATGGTGAACTTCTCTGAATTCTTCCCAAATATATCTTTGATCATTTCCAACGTTTCCTTGTCCTCTGGTGTGAATCTGCCGATCTGAACAACCAGCAGGAAGACATGAGGACCTGGAACCAGGAGCTTTATAGACTCCTTCAGCTCATCCTGAATCTGTTTCAGATTCAAACTGCTGTCAAACAGTCCAGGTGTGTCGACCACAGAAACTGACCGTCCATCTATTTCAGTCTTTTCCTTCACACATTCCTTTGTGACGGATCTTTGACTCGGTTTTGCTTCAAACTCTTTTCTTCCCAGGATGGTGTTTCCTGTTGAACTCCTTCCACTGCCGGTCTTTCCCATCAGAACTATTCTGATGTTGT
>NW_015123242.1:0-709 GCF_001443285.1 Poecilia latipinna
TGAAATTATTACTCCATAGTGACTCACTGATTGTGTGTTGTTGCCATGAGAGATGCAGATGGTGGAATACGATGTTTCATTAGTAGCATTTTTCTCCAGCTGATATTTGAGTTCCTGTAGGGTTGTTTTAATTTCATCCTCATTCTTTTGTCCTTTCAGATGAAAAACCTGAGATGAAACAAGTGTTATTAAAATGATAATGGCAAAAAGTTAAATTATTACTCCAAAGTGCCTCACTTTAACTGCGTCGTTGCCATGAGAGACACAGATGGTGTTGGAATAAAAACTTTTATCAGCATTTCTACTCAACTCTCTGACGACATCCTGCATTATTTTTAAAATTTCATCCTCATTCTCTTGTCCTGTCTGATGAACAACCTGAAATGAAACAAGTGTAATTAAAATGAAAAAAGCCAAATGTTAAATTATTGCCCCAGTATGGTCATTTTTGAGGATATATATGGTCTGCATTTAATATTCAATTCTGTTTTAGTAATGTTGAACCACCAGATTTCTGTTTGTGAAAAAAGTCTATTTTGGTTACTGTGGCACCTTCCACATGTTTGCTGAATCTCAACCTGCACTGTAAAAAACATACTTCAAAACAGTAACATGAGGTCGGTTTACTGATTAGTTGATTTTTGAAAGCAGTTGGTTGCACTGGACTGTATTGAGGAGAGTCAGAGTAAAGGGGCCTGAGTACAAACAC
>NW_015123243.1:0-709 GCF_001443285.1 Poecilia latipinna
CAGGGGGCTCTCTAGCAGGAAGTGAATCATTAGAAGTCAAAATTGTAAATCAAAGAAGAACGCGCTAATTTTCATTTAGAACAACCACATGCTAGCAGCAGGCACGACAGAGAAATGTTTTCAAACTCATATGATGCAGCTTTTAAGTTGAGGAGTATCGATCTGGCAGGACAGGAGGGAAATAAAGCCGCTGCACATAAACTCGGCGAGAATGAAACCACGGTTCGGCTTTGGAGATGGAGGGCTGCGTCCTTAATATACCCAGCAGATTTATTAGGACGCTGCCCCTCTGCTGGGTCCTTGTGGAAAACCGAGAGCAGCCCGGTGCGGCTTCTAGTTTTTTGTTGTTTTGTTTTTTTGTTTTTTTTTAATTGAAAGTGCTGCTTATAGTATGGTGTGCTCTATAGTCCAAAAAATACGGTAATTGGTCTTAAAATATTTTTTGAAAATGAATTAATTATCTGCAAATAATGCCATCTTCGAGTGTCTGCTGTAGTAGTGACTAGCGGCGTAATGATGTAATTTTCTAACCACTAGATGGCAGTAGGTGCAGAGCATTTACATTAAAACAAGAGAATTAGTGATGCGTGAATGTTACAGGTAGCGGTGAGAGCATCGTACCTAGTAAGACTGTGACAGCAGTGATGGAAAAGACAGTGAAGCTCAGCAGTAGTTGGAAAGAACATGGGTCCATTTCCCACAACATGTC
>NW_015123244.1:0-709 GCF_001443285.1 Poecilia latipinna
ATGTTGTTACGTCCACCAAGGGCACAACATATCTGAGGACACGAGACAACAGATGAGGGTTCAACCAAAATGTTTTTATTTATAAATTCTCTTAACTTTGATTTTCTCAGGTCAGCATCTTCTGATTTCCTGAGGAGAAAATGAAGTTCGAGCCCTCAAATCCCGTGTCCCAAAAAATAAAGAAAACAAAACCCCAAAAGTATTAACAGAAAATTGGACCTGGTGAGCCGGTCAAACAGAACAAAATGGTACAGCAGGGGGCCAACCCTATACAGGGCCGTCGAAGCCCCTACTCGTACCGGACTAAAACAAAAATAACCTAATGCAAAAGAAAGATCGAAAACAGGACAACCGGTCCCACCAGGCCAAACACACAACGGAAAAAATAAACAAAAGCTAACAAAGGTACTACATGGCAGGCTGGAAGCCTCAGCTGCGGCCCACAGCGGCTGGTTCAGCACACACCGCGCCTGGAGGTGGTGGAGCGAGCGGAAAGGCGGAGCCCAGGCGGGAATGGAGGGGAGGCCCCTACATGCCGAAAGCCAGCCTATTTATAGGCGGACCAACAGCACCACAAATTAACGTAATTAAATGACCAAAAAGAAATTATTAAAAGTCCAAAATATATATACAAAAAGTCATTTAATCAAGGTCTAACAAAACAAAAAAAAAGAAAGAAAAATCATAATGTGCCCGAAGCACATAACAC
>NW_015123245.1:0-709 GCF_001443285.1 Poecilia latipinna
GTTAATAACTGTTAATAATGATCTACGTCATGATTCTATGTTGCTGATTAAATAAAATCATATGGTAATGACAGCGTATGCATGTCTGAGCTAAGCGTACGACTATCTGACAACGTACAACGTATGCTGATCTGACAGAACACCGTGAGTTTTGCTAAGCGTATGACGATCTGACCTGACAGAACACCCGTTCTTTGTTCTTGTAATGCTCTGTGTGCACTGCATCATTATTTTATTTAATTATGTACATTGATATTTTTTAATTAACAAATAAATAAAACAAGAACGAAAGAGCACACAGAGCATGCACATTGCTCTTTGATTGTTTTCGGTAAAAGTGGCAGCAGTAATGTCTGCCATGGTGTCAGACTGCCTGGCTTTATGTACTGGGAATGAGAGTGAAAACAGTCACGATGAGCGCCTTCTGTTTGGTTAATTCTTGTTTGTTACTCCTTGGTCAGTGTTCATGGTTGAGCGTTATTTACCGTCAGGGCATTGCCTCAATTGCTGACGGTGTTCTGTCAGATCAGCATCCGTTTAATGGTGCAACAGTGGTGGTTTCTTATATGAGCAATATGGGCAAATGTCCAGGGTGTTATGTTTTTAGGGATGGCACGAGACCATCACACATTGTAGCACAGAAATGGAATATTTAATATTGGTAAAATGTATTAAGTATTTAATATCTAGGTGTTTTTATGGGAATATG
>NW_015123246.1:0-709 GCF_001443285.1 Poecilia latipinna
AGAAAATCATTTTGTCTGACTTTTAAAGAATTTATTTGCAAATAATGGTGGAAAATAAGTATTTGGTCAATAACAAAAGTTCATCTCAATACTTTGTTGTATATCCTTTGTTGGCAATGACGGAGGTCAAATGTTTTCTGTAAGTCTTCACAAGGTTGGCACACACTGTTGCTGGTATGTTGGCCCATTCCTCCATGCAGATCTTCTCTAGAGCTGTGATGTTTTGGGGCTGTCGCTGGGCAACACGGACTTTCAACTCCCTCCAAAGGTTTTCGATGGGGTTGAGATCGGGAGACTGGCTAGGCCACTCCAGGACTTTGAAATGTTTCTTACAAAGCCACTCCTTTGTTGCCCTGGCAGTGAGCTTGGGATCATTGTCATGCTGAAAGACCCAGCCACGTTTCATCTTCATTGCCCTTGCTGGTTTTCACCCAAAATCTCACAATACATGGCCCCATTCATTCTTTCATGTACACGGACCAGTCGTCCTGGTCCCTTTGCAGAGAAACAGCCCCAAAGCATGATGTTGCCACCCCCATGCTTCACAGTTGGTATGGTGTTCTTTGGATGCAACTCCGCATTCACTTTCCTCCAAACACGACGAGTTGTGTTTTTACCAAATAGTTCTACTTTGGTTTCATCTGACCATATGACATTCTCCCAATACTCTTCTGGAACATCCAAATGCTCTCTAGCAAACTTCAGATGT
>NW_015123247.1:0-709 GCF_001443285.1 Poecilia latipinna
TTTCATTGTATACTATGGCATAAAAAATTGGCAAAAATATCTCATAGTATATTATGACATACAAGAATGACAAAAATATCTCATAGTATAGTATGATGTAAAAAATTAGCATAAATATCTCATAGTATACTATGGCATAAGAAATTGGCAAAAATATCTCACAGTATAGTATGATGTAAAAAAAAAAAGGCAAACATATCTGATAGTATAGTATGACTTAAAAAATTAGCATAAATATCTCATAGTATATTATGGCTTAAAAAATGGCAAAAAGATCTCATAGTATATTATGACATACAAGAATGACAAAAATATCTCATAGTATAGTATGATGTAAAAAATGGCAAAAATATCTCATAGTATGGCATAAAAAATGGCAAAAATATCTAATAGTATATAGTATGATGTAGAAAATGAACAAAAATATCTCATAGTATAGTTAGTATGACTTAAAAAATTGGCAAAAATATCTCATAGTATAGTATGATGTAGAAAGTTGGCAAAAATATCTCATAGTATATTATGGCAAAAAAAATGGCTAAAATATCTCATAGTATAGTATGCTGTAAAAAAATTGGCAAAAATATCTCATAGTATAGTATGGCATAAAAAAATGGTAAAAATATCTTGTATTATATAGTATGACATAAAAAATGAACAAAAATATCTCATAGTATGGCATAAAAATTTGGCAAAAATATCTCATAGT
>NW_015123248.1:0-708 GCF_001443285.1 Poecilia latipinna
CATTATGCAGCAAAGGAAATTAGAAGATCGGACATATATCCATTATGGAGATGATCGGTTTTGGACGGGCGATGTGCCTCGTACACAGGGAAGAAGCTTTTTATTTATCTAGCTTTGCTAGCAAAGTCGTTAGCTAGCAGCTAGCTAATAGCACAACAACAACAGCCTAATTAATGTCTGTATGATAAAAATACTGAATCGATAGATAAGAACAGTTTCTCCTCACCTGGCTGTCTCCTCCCGCTCAGTAGTTCTTCAGAGAAAGGCAGACGCAGAGGCCTGTCAGTGTCTGTTGTATTTCATTACCTCTCTGCTTAAACCGCGACTCCGTGCTGAAGCAGAAACGATACTTCAACGTTTTCCGTCATCTGACAAGTAGCAAGTCTACTCCACTTTATTCATCAAAAACGTTAATATATATATATAATTCACCAAAAACTGTTCTGTAATCTGGAACGTCCTATGCTGAGCTCCAGTTAGCCGCCTTATCTCACTGCGCGAGAGGCAACTGCGTCATGCGTCACGGGCAAAAGGTCAAAGGTAACAAGGTGACCGGAAGGCTTATTATGTTGTACAAAAAAACAAAACCAAACAAAAAAATAATTTTAGTACATGTTATTATGTGTCAGAAGAGGGCTTTGAAAATAATAATGAAAAATAAATAAATAAATAAATAATAAAAAAAAAATTGACCAAAAGGGCACTTGG
>NW_015123249.1:0-708 GCF_001443285.1 Poecilia latipinna
AGTTGGTAATGTTGCATGTTCTAAATTACTTGCAAAAACATTGACTGAAAGGACTCTTATTTAATGTAGAGGGATTTTTGCCTCTAAGGTAAACCTTTAGGGCACAGACATTTTACATTTTGTTTTGAGTTGAAATGTACTGAAGTCTTATTTAAGTTTGAGTGTTTAGCTTGTTAATTGTATTGTTAGAAGCAATTGTTTGCACTATTCAAAGACACTTTTTATTAAACTGTGGCAATAGCAACGCTATAGTTAATTTCTATTATAACTATAAGTTTCAGGCTCAGGATTTTTTTTTACTTTAAGCCCTGCCAAGACCAGCAGCCCACACTACATGATACAATAAAATGTGAAATATGATCAAAATTACTTCTCAAATTGATCTGAAAAATCCATATTCCCATAAAAACACCTAGATATTAAATACTTAATAAATTTAACCAATATTAAAAGCAGTACAAACTCTTGGTTCTGCTATGCTTCCATCTCTGTGCTACAATCTGCGGTGGTCTTGTGCCATCCCTAAATAGATAACACCCTGGGTGTTTGTCCATGTTACTCTGATCTGTCAGGTCAGCATACACTGTCAGATGTCATACGCTTAGCACAAACTCGCGGGTATATCTGTCACACACGTCATTACCATATAATTTTATTTAATTAGCAGCAGAGAATCATGACGTAGATCATCATACGCTTTATTAACAG
>NW_015123250.1:0-708 GCF_001443285.1 Poecilia latipinna
AAAAAAAGTCAGTAAATTTACGGTAAAAAACCGTAAAAGACCAACAGTTTTTGACCGTCGTATCCAAAAACATTTCATTACTGTAGAAGCTACATGGAACCACCGTAAGTCGAAACTGCAAAGAAAGTCAGTAAATTTATGGTAAAAAATTGTGAAATACCAACAGTTACTGACTGTAATATCCAAAACATTTTGTTACCGTAGAAAATACATGGATTTACAGTAAGTCGACACTGCAAAAAAAATCCATAAATCTATGGTAAAAAATGGTAAAATACCAACAGTTACTGACTGTAATATCCAAAGCACTACACTACCGTAGAAAATACGTGGAATTATCATAACTCAATAAACATATATCCTAAGTAATTTTGACAGTCATGAATGTAGAAAATACAGAAATATATTGTAAAAATATAAGTGATTGTAAAGTTCATAAAAAAATATTGTAATATTGCCAGCAGTTAATTACCCTAAACTTAACAATATTAATCAGCCAAAATTACAATTTTTGCTGATATTTATATCTACAATGTAAAACCGTAAACAAGACTGCAAAAGTCATTTTTACAAAGAACAGAATGCTGGTGTGATATATATATATATATTTTTTAATAATGCCTTTAATACACCAAACTGAAATCTCAACAGTAGACCAGGCATCGATCTGGCGACCCACTGATTGCAAAGCAAACTCCTACAGCCAAC
>NW_015123251.1:0-708 GCF_001443285.1 Poecilia latipinna
TTTTTCAGGATTGATTGATTTGTAAAAGTAATAAAGACTAAAACATCAAAGGAGTGAGTAATTCTTACTTTATATTTCAGAAGATTAAGAAGCCATTTTAGAAAAAATGTTAAACTATTAAGTTTTAGTTCCTCCCTGTTAGGAGGAGTTAATGCAAAACTTCAGTAGCTTCCAGCTTTATTAATGTGACAGTGTTTAGGTTGTCAGGCAACAAGAAACACATTTGAACATGATGGATGACAGATCAGGACTGATCCTTTTAATGATTTGCTTTATGGGTGAGAAAAAGGAACATTTAGTAGATTTTTGTGCAACTTTTCTCTAAGAGAAACTCAACTTTCTGACTGTCTTACTCACAGGTGTTGATGGTCAGACTCTGACTGAATCTGATTCAGTGGTTAAAAGACCAGGAGAATCCCACAAGCTGACATGTACAGCTTCAGGATTCACATTTAGCAACTACTACATGAACTGGATCAGACAGGCTCCTGGGAAAGGACTGGAGTGGCTTGCTTATATCAGTAGTGGTGGTGGCAGCAGATACTACTCTCAATCAGTTCGAGGCCGGTTCACCATCTCCAGAGACAACAACAAACAGCAGCTGTATCTGCAGATGAACAGCCTGAAGACTGAAGATTCTGCTGTTTATTTCTGCGCTCGAGAGGCACAGTGACTGAAGTTGGTTCAACAGCTGTACAAAAACCTCAA
>NW_015123252.1:0-708 GCF_001443285.1 Poecilia latipinna
GTTGCCACTGCGTTCGGCTGACTTCGGCTGACCTCGGCACCTCGTACTGGCACTTCCGCTGACACCTGCCACAAGTGCCACTGCTTTCGGGACTAGCTGCCAGAGTTGCCACTGCGTTCGGCTGACTTCGGCTGACCTCGGCACCTCGTACTGGCACTTCCGCTGACACCTGCCACAAGTGCCACTGTTTTCGGGTCTAGCTGCCAGAGTTGCCACTGCGTTCGGCTGACTTCGGCTGACCTCGGCACCTCTTACTGGCACTTCCGCTGACACCTGCCATTAGTGCCACTGTTTTCGGGTCTAGCTGTCAGTGTTGCCGCTGACTTAGGCAAATGGACTACATATCCCATGATGCTTTATTACTAGTAGAAGAAGAACATAACGACAGACGAAGAAGACAGAATTTAATAAGAGTTTTTTTTCCCAGAAATACTTATGTTAGCTGAATTCCTACACGTTTTCTATATCATGTATGATTCGTTCTTCCTATTTATTCACTAAAGTTCATCTGAATAATCCAGCCGACTCCTTTCGTCTTTGAATTAATCAAATACACAGCAGGTATCAGGGATGCCATTGGTTTCGGCACCTTTGTAACAGCTGAGTCTGGCTTCCACTAGAGCTGCCGTTAGGTGTCCAGGATGTTTCAGAGCTGTCACAACTGGTGCCGATGTTTTGGGGGATGGCAATGACAGTTGTTGGAAAACG
>NW_015123253.1:0-708 GCF_001443285.1 Poecilia latipinna
ATCACATATGCAGCGAACGCATATGCAACATAGACATATGCAACGTAGACATGTGCAGCGAACACATATGCAGCGAACGCATATGCAGCGAACACATATGCAACATAGACCAACGACATAGACCAACGACACATAGCAACGACACATCTGCACATATGACTTCTACTTATTTTTGATATAAATGGAACCCCATAGGCGAACACATGCAGCGAACGCATATGCAACATAGACATATGCAACATCTACATATGCAGCGAACGCATATGCAACATCTACATATGCATCATCTACATGCAACATAGACCAACGACACATCTGCACATATGACTTCTACTTATTTTTGATACAAATGGAACCCCATAGTTCATCACATATGCAGCGAATGCATATGCAACATAGACATATGCAACGTAGACATGTGCAGCGAACACATATGCAGCGAACGCATATACAGCAAACACATATGCAGCGAACACATATGCAACATAGACATATGCAACATCTACATGCAGCAAACACATATGCAACATCGACATATAAAACATAGACATATGCAACATCTACATATGCAGCGAACACATATGCAACATCTACATATACATCATCTACATGCAACATAGACCAACTACACATCTACACATATGACTTCTACTTATTTTTGATACAAATGGAACCCCACCCCATAAGCAGCTTTACCTCGCACGGAGA
>NW_015123255.1:0-708 GCF_001443285.1 Poecilia latipinna
CACTTTTCATCTGTTCAAAGGTTTTGAAATTTCCCTCTTTAATTAATTGATGGATATGCGATAGTCCATAATTAGACCAGTTTTTGAACCCAGTATCTAAATTGTTTGGTGCAAACGTCTTCATGAATCCTATACTTGATAAAGGTGAGATCTGTTTTAATAACTTAAAAGCTGATTGTATTTTGTTTCAAATTTTGAGGGAGTTTTTTGTCCAGATTGTCATTTCCTTTGCAGGACCATCTAAGAAGGGTAATGTTTGCAGTGGCACTGAGCACATGCTTTCCTCTATTTCCAGCCATCGAGTATCTGCACAGTTCTGTAGCCATACTAATAAGGGTTTAAGTTGTGCAGCCCAGTAATAATATTTTAAATTTGGGAGTTTGAGGCCCCCCTTGGGTTTAGATAACTGCAGAGTTTTTGATCTGATTCTAGGACGCTTTTTTGCCAAATGAATCCAGTTATCATTTTGTCTAAGGTGTCAAAGGTAGATTTGGGACTCGCCACAGGCAGCATCAGGAATAAATAGAGTAGTCTTGGTAAAACATTCATACGGACACTTTCAACACGGCCTATCAGAGAAATAGGGAGTGTATCCCAACGCTCTACATCTTTTTTAATGGCTCATAGAAGTTTGCCTCATAAAGATTAGATAGAGATAGAGGTATATGAATACCCAGATATTTGATACCATTCTTGGGCCACTTAAAT
>NW_015123256.1:0-707 GCF_001443285.1 Poecilia latipinna
AAATAAAGCCTCAAAAATGATGGTTGATTCTTGAGCTACAAGAATAGCTCCACTTTCTCTCTCTGTAACTGTAAAGAGTTGTGCAGTTATACTTTACCTGAGGTTTTGTTTAATTGGTAGAAATGTTTGTTCCATAAGCAAAAATGGTGATTCGAATTTCCTTAACTACACTGTGGAAACTGTTCACATGTCTTAGTTTAGTCAATCAAACTAAGACTACTGCTTAGTTTTATTCAGTGACTGCCACACTAACTTAAGTCTGCGAAGTATTTTCAAGTTTTACTAAATACAATAAAGGTTCATTTATAAACTGGACAATACTCAGTTTTGTGGAAATTATTGACATAACTGTATAAAGTAAACGGAACAGTGTATTTTTCTGAATACATGTTTTCATGCATCTTGGAAAGGTTAGGTACACGGCCTTCAAAACTTTCACATTTCATTATAGATATAGATACAGATAATGCAGTGTGCTGCATTACACTGTAAACCCTAACAAGTTCACAGAACTCCAAAAATATTTTGTAACAGATTACACAAAATATTTTAGTGATGTTTTTAAATGTTTTAAGTTTACATAAAATAAAAATTACAGGTGCAGTTGCCTTAAATTATCTCAACATTGTCTTATAAATATTGATCAACTTATGATTAGGGAATATTTCACTTAAAATTTTTAATATCTTCAAGTCATATGCTGGAAA
>NW_015123257.1:0-707 GCF_001443285.1 Poecilia latipinna
TTGATGTTGAATATTGTATAATTTATCCAGATGAGTTTTAGCTGCTGAACTGTAAACTAAACAACCAAAATCAAAGTCGGCTCTTATCATTCCTGTATAAATCTGTTTTAACGATTGTCTGTCTGCCCCCATTCACTACCAGCCAAACACCTTAATATATTCAACTTTCTCTTACATTTATCAGCAATCTTTTGAATGTGAATATTCCATTTTAATTTTTCATCAAACCACAAACCTGAAAATTTTATACTCTTTACCTGCTCTATTTTTTTGATTATATAATTTTAAATCTATTACTTTTTGTTTTTTTCTGAGAAAATATAATTACTTTTGTTTTATCCCCTGAGAATTTGAATCCCCATTGCAGTGCCCACAACTCTATATCAATAATGACTTTTGTCATTTCTTTAATATAAACTCAACATTTTTCCATGTTGCTCCATCATCTGCAAACAGTGAACAACCCACATCCTTTCCAATATTTCTGAATGTCATTTATCATAACAGAAAACAATAATGGGCTTATGATACTCCCCTGTGGCGTTCCATTTTCCACTACATATTTACCTGAAACTGCTTCACCAATTCTTACCTGTAATTTCCTGTTTGTTAAAAAGTCTTTAATCCATTCATATATTTTTCCTTTAATCTCCAATTTGTGTAATTTAATTAATAAACCCTCTACCCACATCGTATCAGATGCTTTT
>NW_015123258.1:0-707 GCF_001443285.1 Poecilia latipinna
TCAGCTGCTGTGTAGAACTGGTCTGACTGGTCGCAGTTACTGGGAGGTCGAGTGGAGAGGAGATGTTGAGATATCAGTGAGTTACAGAAGAATCAGGAGAAAAGGAGGCAGATACTGTTGGTTTGGATATAATGACCATTCCTGGAGTCTGAGCTGCTCTGATCGTAAAGGTTACTCTGTTTGGCACAATAACAGAGTAACTCGTCTCTCCTCCTCCTCCTCCTCCGTCTCTAACAGAGTATCAGTGTATGTGGACTGTCCTGCTGGCATTCTGTCCTTCTACAGAGTCTCACCCGACTCACTGCTCCTCCTCCACACCTTCAACACCACATTCACTGAACCTCTGATTCCTGGATTTGGGTTCAGTCCTGATTCATCTTCAGTGTTTCTTTGCTGATTTGAGTCTAAAGATTTTCCTCCTGTCAGAGAAACTCTCTCACTGTTGAACAGATAGTTCATCTCTACATGTTTTTATGGATCCAAACTGTTTCTTGGTGAATCTTTAACACATGATTCCTTAGAAATATTTTCTTCTTCCAGTCATTTAAAGATGGAAGCTGGAATTATTCCAGGATTATTCCAGGATCCATATGTTGTTTTTCTGTTTCCAGTCAGAGATTTTCTTCAATATTTCTTGGATTCAAATGTTAAATGATCTTTTTGTATATTTGCTGCAGTTATTCTTCATGTATTTAGTGAACAATAAA
>NW_015123259.1:0-707 GCF_001443285.1 Poecilia latipinna
ACATTTGTAATGAAAACGCAGCTTTCCAGACCTTATAATAAAGTGGAAAACATAAAAAATACCAGAAAATGAAGATTAAAACTCACCTCTGACTACAAGCTCCCAGTCTCTAAGGTTTCTTCCTCCATCAGTGACGACGTACCACTGATACCGACCCGCGTCGCTCAGCCTCACGTCAGTCAGGAGACACCGGATCCGTCCGTTCCCGACCAGCTGGGGGTCACAATGCAGTCGACCTTTGAACTCATCATCTGTGTACGGCTCAGGCTGAACTCTGCTGTCGAACCGATAAATCCTCCTCAGCGGCTCCATGCTACTCAGGTCGATGTAGAGCCAGTCAGGCGGCGTGGCGTTCGGATCCGGACGGATCCATGTCAGTGTGGCGTTCGAGTGCTCCTCTGCCTCGTAGACGTCCAGAGTTTCATTCAAGGTGGGCAGAGATTTTCCTGCAGGAGTCAGAAAGAGACAGAAGGAAGAAATGACAACACAAATCCTGAGAAACACTTTGATGAAGTAGTTCTGACGCATCATCACACCTCCACCACCGTGCCTCACACTGGGAGGGGTTGGGCTGCTGAGGCTGGTTTCTCCAAACACCTTTACCTCCAAAATGTTATTTTGTTACAGTTGTTACTCTGCTATTTGAAGAAAATAAAAATGTTAATTCTTTTACACGGTGCCTTCTGATTGGCTGTTGACTAATTAGT
>NW_015123260.1:0-707 GCF_001443285.1 Poecilia latipinna
GAGTCCAAGACGAGACCGAGACCATCAAAAAATGGTCTCGAGACCAAGACCGATCTCGAGTAGTACAACACTGTCTGGCACCATCACTGTTTGCTCATTATTATCATGTTCATTATTTTTCACAATCAGACAATTACTCATCTAGTCAGTGAAATGATTACAGCTGTGTAAGTGCTGCTGGAAGGACAGAAAAGGCAGCCAACTGGAAACCAATTAACAACTGTATACAAAAAAGTAGAAAGAGGAAAATCCTGTTTGCTTGATAAAATTGAATAAATTAATGGGGAGTGATCAGACTGCAGTCAGCTAAAACACTAATTGCAAGTTGCTTTCATCTGAGCAACATGTTTTTTCTCTCTCTCTGCTCAGGTTGTTGTTTTTTTTCTTTTAGGCTGTATTATTTTCAACAAGCTTCTAACAGGGAGGTAAAGCTGAGCAGTAATGATAGTTCCAAATGAAGTGAGCCGCCTCGCATGCTAATCTGTTGGAGCGGCGAGACATTTCTCTGAAAGAAATCTCTATAAATGATAAGTGTGTCTGAAAAACGAGAAAACAAGAAACATCTAAGAAGTCTGCTATATTTGAAGGGAAGCATGCAAACTGCTGCTGAAGGAGAAAAACATGTTCTGTTGGTTCACTTATAAAGAGAAATAAGGGAGGAATGTATAATTAATATTTCCACCTGTGTTGGGGACCACAAGCTAAAA
>NW_015123261.1:0-707 GCF_001443285.1 Poecilia latipinna
ATTTTTTAGCATAAAAATGTAATACTGTTATATGAATGTATTTACAGTCAAATACAGTGAAATAATTTCAGATTAGTTTTTGATACTATTTTAAACTACTTCCAAGATGCTAAAAAGTATTTTTGCCAAATAAATTATGTCACCAATAATAAGTATTTTCTTTAAAATACTGGTTACCTCTTATTTATTTTTGCACAAACTATTTACTAAAATCTGAGATTACAACCAACTACAAATCTCTGTATTTCTCTCACTCCACCTTCAGACCGGATGGTTCTCACCTGTCAGGTTCTGTCCTGAAGCCAACAGTGGTTGCTTTACCATTTTGTCCACCAGGGGGCAGTGTTCACACACCTGAGTTTCAATCAACCTTTTGCTAGGCTGCAGCTACAATGCAGCTCATAATGTGTTTCATTCAGTGGTGAAAGTAGCTTTGAATTCTTGGCGTTTCAATAACTAAAAACCATCATTGGCTCATTGTTCTCTGTCTCTCTATTCGTGTGTTTTACAAAGGAAAGTTCAAACCCAAACTAAAATGTATCAATGTTTTACTTTACTGCAGGCTACGCATTTCAGTCATTTCTAAGGCAGAAATTAGAAAACCTTGATGATATGAAAAAAAATTAATTGTTAAGGTAGGCAGCTGGCATGTATGAATCAATGACATTAGCAGTTAAATCTTTAAAAGTCTGCAAATGTTTTATTTT
>NW_015123262.1:0-707 GCF_001443285.1 Poecilia latipinna
TGTCTTTATTTGTAGTGCTTTTCTGGGAAGGGGACAGGAGCGGTAATGGCGACGCGGAACCTTTGTTTGGGGGGGTGTTGCTTCCAGGTTGGTTTTGGGATGGACTTCCGGTTTGTCTCAAATACAATCTGGAAGGCTATCGTGTGGGATATTTAGCATCTCGGTTAACCAGAATAAGTAGTGTAGTTAGGTTTTGTGGACCGTTTGGCTGATTTTCTGAGGCGGGTTTTTTCGTTGGCTCGCTCTGAGGGCCGTCGGATCTTAACGTCTCCATGGAGGGCTGTTAGATCTTAACGTCTCCATGGAGGACCGTTATGTCCCAACATCTCCATGTTAAATACGTGTTATTTTGATCTGTTCTTTTTATTGTTGGCTGTTAAAGCAAATCGAGTGTCCTTTTCCCAAAATATGGGTTGTATTGTAGGCCAAATTCAGGTAATACATTAAGAGGTTCAAAGTGGGTTAAAAGTTTACTTTTTAAAAGTGCAAAGAATAATATTCATTGTTTGATCTTAGAGTTACCATAGTTATAAACAGAGGTTTAGCCCTTTCTTTTAGTCATTTCCTTGTATTTGAACTCAGATGGTTTACTAGTACAAGTCAGTGAATAAAAATACAATCTGGATGTTAACAGCAACAGTAGTCGTCATTGCTGACTCCTTGTTTATTTCCTCTTCAGATTGTGTCAACTCTGTTACAGCAGTTCT
>NW_015123263.1:0-707 GCF_001443285.1 Poecilia latipinna
ACAATGTAACCTGACACCCACTGCTAAGTAGCGGGAAGTGCGAGAGAAGGACAGAGCGCGAGCCAGCAGCATTGATGGATATATTATTGGACTGGACATTATGTGATTTATCGTAAGTCACACATGCGCAGTTTCTGTCCATTGAGTCAGAGATATCGGTGGTCAGGAAACTACTACAATCACGCAAAGAATCAGAACAACATAATCAATTCAACCATAGATAATGGTAATAAGGGCTTCAGATTTCATAGGTAAGGAAAACGTTTTAATTTAAAGAAAACATTGAACAAGTGAGCAGTGGGTCAGTTATACTAGCCTAACTGTTGCTGGCCTGGTATTAACTTTGATAACATTAACATGTGCTGCGCAGTTCGGTGTGTTTTGGTTCCGTTAGCACTAAACAACCCGCCCACCATGTCATGAGTAGAGCAGCTGTTTAAATCAGTTAATCAACCACGGCGGTGTTCAGGCGAAAACTTATTCACATTATGCTGTCAGGCTTACTGTCTATGTTGTAACAGACTGGATGTTCTGTTTTAGTGTTTTTGCTAGTTTTTTGTGTGGGAAATGTTTGCTTTTGCGTGTTGATTCCCCTGAACTCTATCTGCTCTTTGACCTGTTGTTTGTCGGTTGCCATGGCAACATGTCATACAGAGCGAGAAAAGGCGAAATAAAAGTTCTTGGAGCTATTTTGTCTTTACTTCTTT
>NW_015123264.1:0-707 GCF_001443285.1 Poecilia latipinna
GTACGTGCACTTCCTCTGACACCTGCCATTAGTGCCACTTTTTTCGGGGATACTGGTCAGTGTTGTCACTGCCTTCGGCTGACTTCGGCTGACCTCGGTACATCATACTGGCACTTCCGCAGACACCTGCCATTAGTGCCACTGTTTTCGGGGCTAGCGGTCAGTGTTGTCACTGACTTCGGCTGACTTCGGCTGACCTCGGCACCTTATACTGGCACTTCCGCTGACACCTGCCATTAGTGCCACTGTTTTCGGAGCTAGCGGTCAGTGTTGTCACTGACTTCGGCTGACTTCGGCACCTTCCAAGGGTTGCCGCTACCTCATACTGGCACCTCCCACGCCTCACGGACCGCTCTGGCCTATTTTCGCTGACGAGATTTAGGGCGGCCATTTTAGAGCGGTCGACCGCTCCACTCAGCGTTATACGTTGGACAGGCACAATGACGTATTTGAGCATTGAATTTTTCATAACACGCTGTTTTGTTACTGGAAACCTTATACAAACAGCTATATTTACAAACAATTTTATTTTAAAGGTTTTTTTTAATTGTATTATACATAGTTAAGCATATTTAAATATGCTTTGTGGGGAAAACAATAGAATAGGAATAGAATATTCTTTGGT
This sequence comes from Poecilia latipinna, assembly GCF_001443285.1. Taxonomy (NCBI): domain Eukaryota; kingdom Metazoa; phylum Chordata; class Actinopteri; order Cyprinodontiformes; family Poeciliidae; genus Poecilia; species Poecilia latipinna. Next base: position 626 of record NW_015123264.1, read on the forward strand.
GACAGCTTCTGTGTCAGATTTAATATGAATGAATTTATAATTAATGAAAACAATGGTGGATCTGGCACAAAGTATTGCATTT
>NW_015123265.1:0-707 GCF_001443285.1 Poecilia latipinna
ACACACACACACACACATTAGTATGCCACTCTGCAGCACTTCTCAGCAGGTGAAAGAAATCTGGCCCAATCAGCAGCACCCTCAACTCAGGTATATAAGGAATCCACCAACCACTTTACTGGTTTTGCAACAGAGCTGAGGAAGGCAAACAGCCTCCAAAGCAGCATTTCATGGAAAAGGACTTATAAGGACTACCGGTAAGCCACTAACTGGGCTCAATTGAATGCAATTTGACTGTAGTTTCACATTTGAGAAATGAAATGAAGAATTTATTGAAGTAACAGTTTGCACTGCTAGTTTTTTACAGTTTGGTTGCATTAAATGTATGTTAAGATATCTAATGTAAAAACTTATGTCCTAAGAAAAAGAAAAAAAAATGTAATTCTAAAATGTTTGGATTTGTTTGATTCAAATTCAACCAGACATGAAATTTAATAGTTTAATACTGTTAATTTATGGTTAAAATTGTAAAAGAAATATATGTTTAAGGTTAAAAATGAAATTAGTCATTAAGATAAATTATTAACTTTGAACCAAATGTCTAAAATATGTTAAAATATTTTGTATGTGTTTTGTAGGTTTTTCACCTGTTCTGTTCATTGGTTCTCACTCATTGGTGAAAATAAAAAAGATTGAGTGAATTCCTGAAGTCTTCAAGTCCTCCTTTTCAAGTGTAGGAAGCCATGAAATTATAGGACACTTGACAG
>NW_015123266.1:0-707 GCF_001443285.1 Poecilia latipinna
ATCCTTCCCCAGCTTTCTGTCTCACACACACAGCAGTTGGCTGAGGGCCAATCGCTATAGCAACAGAATCCAGAGAAAGGCAGATCTGCTGGTTTGGACTACAAACCAGCAGCCATAACTGCCATAACTGTAGTTCTATCTATGGCAAAGACTCAGTTAAAAGAGAGGCCTGAGCAGCATGTCAGAACTACAACATGGCGGAACACTTTAATACAGAGGGCAGAGCAGAAGGTCAGAACTACAACATGGCGGAACACTCAATTGTTACAGAGGGCTGAGCTGGCATTAAGAACTACTTCCTGTATTGGGCTTTATACAGGTGGATTAACCAAACCACTGTTACACATTGGATTAGTGTGGTTATGAAAATTAAGTTTACTGAAAGTTTCAAAATAAAACTCTGCAATGCCCACTCACGAAAGTGCACCGCCGTAGGCGGTGCAAAATTAAAAATCTTTTTTTATGTTTGTATTCTCAGGATAGTGAACTGCCTTGCGCAGCAAGGCAGTTCATTAACATTAGCATTTCATGGTTGTCTCAAAGATTGAAATCCTTCCCCAGCTTTCTGTCTCACACACACAGCAGTTGGCTGAGTGCCAATCGCTATAGCAACAGAATCCAGAGAAAGGCCATAACTGCCATAACTGTAGTTCTATCTATGGCCAAGACTCAGTTAAAACAGAGGCCTGAGCAGCATGTCAGAACTA
>NW_015123267.1:0-707 GCF_001443285.1 Poecilia latipinna
AATTAACTGAATATAATGTATTAAGTAGGAATCTAGGAGTAATCCAAAGTAGGAATCCAATTGGAATCTATGGCTGACTTGAAATGTCTTTGTTAAATGCTTTAACAACATTGTTGTGAATTTTTGGGTTGGGGTTTTGAACAGTTTTTGAGTTGGTGGTTGGGGTTTTGAACAGTTTTTGAGTTGGTGGTTGGAGATTTGAACAGTTTTTGAGTTGGTTTTAAGTGTTCAGTTTTATATAGAGCAAATTCACAACAAATGTCTCAATGCACTTCATAATTTTAGTTGACCCACATATCAATTGCTATTCAACAGTACAATAAACTCAGTTAATGATTAAAGTAGTTTAAATGTTTGTAGCAAAGGAAACCCATCAGATTGCATCGAGTCATTACTTGCAGCATTTGCTCCTCCTGACCAGCAGGGGGCAACAGCAGATCACTTGTGTTGAGTTGATGACTTAACAGCAATCCCTCATACAGACCGTGCATGAAGCGACGGGGGAGAAGAACTCTCCTCCAACAAAGAAACCGCCAGCAGAATCAGAACCAGGCTCAGTACCAGCAGCCACCTGCCACGACTGATGGGAGCTGAGAGAGCAGAGACACAACAGGTCACCTGATCAGGAGAACTTTGTTACTGGAAGTGACAAGTTAACAGCAGGAGAGGGAGAAGGGGTAGGTGATGGCAGCATCATGTCAGCCAAT
>NW_015123268.1:0-706 GCF_001443285.1 Poecilia latipinna
CAAACATCCACTGTATTGACATATTCAAGCTTCAGCTTGGATTCATACTTACATGACCTCTCTCTACATCTTTGGCTGAAGCAGTTCAGGTGTGGATGTCTGTGAGCAGCAAACATGAGGCGCTGCAGGAAGCTTAGAGGAAGAACCTGTTCATCCTGGTAGAAAGTCAGATTTTTATACATGGTCTTGCATAAAAGCCCTGTATTGGATCACTCAGTAAATAATTCAAACAGTTCAAGTTTGGTTCTTGAACCCTTCAAGAACATGAATTATACAGAGCATAAAGTGATCCATTTGACAGGACATTTTGAACAGTCCCAACTGACTTCAGTTTAGACTTGAAGTTCTGACTTTCATCAGCATGAAGCATGCCCACTTTCAAGTTTGAATGTAGTTTTTTATGAGTCCTTTTTTAATAAATCAAATATTTGACAGAAATCTTAGATACAATTTCAACAACTTCAGTTCATTTTGTTACAGTCTTTAAACTTTTTCTCTTTCAGTTGTGTTCTGGATTGAAGGCTTTATTAATTTTAATCCTCAACATACATGAATACCTAAAGATGTATGAAAGCAAACAGTAAACACAAAGACGGCCAATAAATTAGCTAAAAATTGCCAAAGAGTGATGATGATACACCTGGTCCGACCAAAACTTCTACATCTATCCTTATTGACCAACCAAGTCAAGAAGTGATAGCAAAGT
>NW_015123269.1:0-706 GCF_001443285.1 Poecilia latipinna
CCCCAGCCAGCATACCCATGTGGGCCCCATATGGGATAAAAGAGGGCTGCCAATATGGGCCCCAAATGGGTTTGTCCGCGGGTTCCATGGTGGCCCCACATGGGTTTGCCCAGTTAGATTTAAATGGGTGCTGACTGGGTTTTGAGTGGGGCCCAGATGGGTAACTTACATGAGGCCCATCTGGGCCCCACTTGGGAGCTTTCATGAATTTTTACCTGGGCCCCAACTGGGTCTAAACTGGGCTAGAATATGGGTACCAAGTGGGTTTGTCCGCGGGTTCCATGGTGGCCCCACATGGGTTTGCCCAGGTAATTTAAATGGGTGCTGACTGGGTTTTGAGTGGGGCCCAGATGGGTAACTTACATGAGGCCCATCTGGGCCCCACTTGGGAGCTTTCATGAATTTTTACCTGGGCCCCAACTGGGTCTAAACTGGGCTAGAATATGGGTACCAAGTGGGTTTGTCCGCGGGTTCCATGGTGGCCCCACATGGGTTTGCCCAGGTAATTTAAATGGGTGCTGACTGGGTTTTGAGTGGGGCCCAGATGGGTAACTTACATGAGGCCCATCTGGGCCCCACTTGGGAGCTTTCATGAATTTTTACCTGGGCCCCAACTGGGTCTAAACTGGGCTAGAATATGGGTACCAAGTGGGTTTGTCCGCGGGTTCCATGGTGGCCCCACATGGGTTTGCCCAGGTAATTTAAA
>NW_015123270.1:0-706 GCF_001443285.1 Poecilia latipinna
AGAAACAACATCTTGATATTCAGTGTGAAGCTTTGACTGGAAACAGACAGGAAAACATGAGGATCCTGGAATAATCCTGGAATAATCCTGGAATAATCCCAGCTTCCATCTTTAAAGGACTGGAAGAAGAAAAAGTTTCACCAAGAAATAGATTGTAGAGATGAACTATCTGTTCAACAGTGAGAGTTTCTCTGACAGGAGGAAAATCTTTAGACTCAAATCAGCAAAGAAACACTGAAGAGGAACCAGAACTGGACCAGAACCAGAATCCAGGAATCAGAGGTTCAGTGAATGTGGTGTTGAAGGTGTGCAGGTGGATCAGTGAGTCGGAGGAGACTCTGTAGAAGGACAGAATGCCAGCAGGACAGTCCACATACACTGATACTCTGTTAGAGACGGAGGAGGAGGAGAGACGAGTTTCTATGTTATTGTGACAGACATAGTAACCATAAACATCACAGCATCTCAGACTCCAGGAATGATCATTATATCCAAACCAAGAGTCTCCACTGTTTCCTTTCCTCCTGATTCTTCTGTAACTCACTGATATATAAACATTTCCTCTCCACTCGACCTCCCAGTAACAGCGACCAGTCAGACCAGTTCTACACAGCAGCTGAGGTTCATCAAATCTGTCTGGATGATCAGGATATGACTGAAGCTCCTCCACTAATGTCACCTTCCTGTTGTCTTCAGACAGTTTGAG
>NW_015123271.1:0-706 GCF_001443285.1 Poecilia latipinna
AGGCGAAAATTTATTAATAATCACAGTGACAACATTATGTTGTCATTATGCCTGACAACATAATGTAACAGACTGGATGTTCTGTTTTAGTGTTTTTGCTACTTTTTGTGTGGGAAATGTTTGCTTTTTGGTTTTGATTCCCCTGATCGGTGATCTCTGCGCTATCTGCTCTTTGAGTTGTTGTCGGTTGCCATGGCAACGGGTCGTGCGTAATGCCGACAAAGAGCGAGAAAAGGCGGAATAGAAGTTGTTCGAGCTATTTTTTCTTTATTTCTTTATCCATTTGAATTTTGTTACTTTATTCTTAAATTTCTATTTTTTGTATTATTTACAGAGTTTATTTGTAGGTTGATAATTGTTGATTTTATTTATTTTTTGTTTCATTATTTTTCTTATTTTCTAAATTTAGACAGGAAGTAATGTGGGTGGTGAAGGACCAGCAGCCATTTGGGTTTGGGGCCGATGGTTTTTACCAGAGCAAGAGCGGTAGCATGAGAACAAATGAAAGTTTGATCTCTGTAATTGTTTGGTGAAAGAGGAAAATAAATCACCAAGAACAATCAATAAGTTTGGAAATTGAACCTTCTTTTGCCTGTGTCCAGAAACTTGACCCCAGTGCCTCAGTAGTGGCTTGGTGGAACTTTTATTAGATGTTTGGCTTCGCAAACAGTCAGAAGTGGTTCTAGCTAGTTTGGTTCTTCACCTG
>NW_015123272.1:0-706 GCF_001443285.1 Poecilia latipinna
CCAAAATACACTTTTAATATAATAAATAAGTGAACAAAATATATATTTGGCCAAGTGTAAATATACACTTTCTCAAGTATATTTAAAATATATTTTGTGTATATTTAAAATATATGCTCAAAATATAATTTTTTAAAATTCACTTAACACTACTTTAGATTATTAATTTCAGTATGTTTTAAATTACACCTCAGTGTACATTTTAGGCTAATAAAGTATACCTTAATTTTCTTTATTTAACCAGGTGAACCCCGTTGAGATCCATATCTCAGTTTCAAGAGGGACCTGGGCAGAAGTCTGCAAGACGCAGCAACCTGGTTACAAAATAAAATAAAACTAATTAATACATATGCAGAAGTATGTCTTATAGACACCTTTAAAGTGTGTTTAATGTAATATGTAGGCATACTTTTTAAGTACCTAAAAAGTATGAATTTTGAAGTGCCTTAATAATATTTTACTATTTACTAAAATTGCATACAATAAAAAAATGATAATCATGATGTAATTTCTAAGAAAGTACCCAATCCATTTTCAGATGTGTGATGTAAAACCTTATAATCAACGGCATTAGCGCCAGTTTGCACTCCAGACCAGATGGTGGCGGTATTGCACACTTTCATTTATATAAAAAACGCCACAAAGAGAAGAAAAAACTTGAATGCAGGGAAGATAACAGACGCTGTTCAAATTCGCCATTTTTACT
>NW_015123273.1:0-706 GCF_001443285.1 Poecilia latipinna
TTGAGAACTTTGGAACAACTTATCATACAGTAATTTTTTTTCATGGTAACAGACCTATTCACACATCCTCCAGAATCTTCAGATTAAACTGTGTTTGTGTCTGGACCCCATTTCATCGGCCCTTAAACAAATATATACCTCGTCTGCAAACCAGGACAAACCTGCTGTTCCTGTTCGTCTTCATTTCAAGTTGATTAATGTAGATGGTAAAATGTATTCAGATGGTTTAGATTTTCACAAGCAGTAAATTTCTTTCTCGATTGATATTATGACACAATTGAGAGCTAATAAAGACAAACATAAAAAATAAATATTTTATGCATTTATTTAAAGCACCACTGCAAAAATAGCCTCCACAGAAAAACATTTACTGTAAAACATTTGATCAACATAAAAAGAAAAATTTCTACATACATTGTGATTATTCAAGTAATTTTCAGGTTCAGTAAAGTTCTGCCACAGTCAGGTCTGTCAGTGCATCAGCTGTTCAGGAAAATCAACATAACTGTAGACTAACTGTCTATTTGTACTTTTCTCTGCATCTTCAGACAATCTGCAGCAGCTGAGATTCTGGGAGGTTCAACACCAAAACCTGAAGCTTCAAACTGAGCCGTCAACTGAACCAAGATGCCTTTCAAACAACTACAGTAGTTAACCTGCTCTGTTGGTAGATGTTATGGTGTCTCCTCAATCTGTACAGACTGAC
>NW_015123274.1:0-706 GCF_001443285.1 Poecilia latipinna
TCTACAACATGGAAGCTCATATCAGGCATCATAGCGGCTAAGATAAGCGGACACATGGATAAATACATGAGCACGGCACAGAAGGGCATCGGCATAAATACCAAAGGAGCCAAACACCAACTCCTTGTAGACCACACAGTCGCCCGAGACTGCAAAACCCGACACACCAACCTGTGCACCGCTTGGATTGATTACAAGAAAGCCTATGACTCAATGGCCCCCACCTGGATCATTGAATGCTTAGAGATGTACAACATCAATAGGACTCTAAGAGCCTTCATTGCAAACTCGATGTGGCATATACCAAGGAGATGCTCTGTCCCCACTGCTGTTCTGTATAAGCCTGAACCCCCTCAGCCAAATCATCAACAAGACTGGCTACGGATACCGACTCAAGAATGGGGCCACAATCAGTCACCTGACTGATTCGACTCACTGATCCACACCACCAGGATCTACAGCACTGACATTGGGATGTCATTCAGACTGGAGAAGTGTGGTCGGATGGTTACAAAGAGAGGGAAGGTCATCCGCACAGAAGGGGTCTCACTCCCAGAAGGAACAAAAGCAGACATAGAGCACAGCTACAAGTACCTGGGAATACAGCAAGCAAATGGCAACCTCACAAGGAAAGGAGCCACAGCCAAATACCTCCAACGAATAAGGCAAGTCCTGAGAAGCCAGCTCAATGGCAAGAACAAGATCT
>NW_015123275.1:0-705 GCF_001443285.1 Poecilia latipinna
CATGCATCACCCCTAGAAGTAATAGGTAAATCATTACAGTTGTACAAAGTTTCTTTTTCTTCTTCTTCGTTTCATTCATGTAAATTTAATCAAATAAAGAACTTTTATCTCCACCTCCTAGCCTGGATCCACTCTCAGTCACTTTATCCCAGTCAAGGCTGATGAAGAAATTAAATCAAGGACATTCTCAATAGTCAAGCATTTATTAAATCATGTTAATTGTTACATTAATTTCAAATTATAATCAAAAGCAAAGAATAGTTCATTTCATAAGCAAAAATGTATCTGTGTTTACATAATTTCCACATTGTTTCTTTCTCTGTGCTCCACTCAGCTGGTATCTGATAAACCGTCACTTCAGCCAACCAACACTCGGGGTAAATAAAGGTCAAAATAATTTCAAGTCACTATTTACTGAATTTTTAAGTATTTTATTAACTAATATTTTTGTTTTTATAGTAAATTAAAAAAGAAATACAATTTAAATAAAAAGAGAATGGTTTAATTTTGTAGACAACTGATCTATATTTTTAACTTTGAGAGGTTTTCTTTCTCTGCTGCACCAGCTGCTGTGCTCAGCCTGAATCAGTAAACCAAATGCCCCTCTGCAACAGTCACTTTAACCCAAATAAGGATTGCAAATAATAAAAGCAGGGGTGAAAGTAAGGGGGTACAGTAGGGTACTGCATACCCCTAAAAGATTTA
>NW_015123276.1:0-705 GCF_001443285.1 Poecilia latipinna
GCGTCAGTGCAAAGAATCACCAGCAGAGTTTGCAGAGGAAGTGCGACGCCTGGTGACTTTGGCATATCCAGGAACAGATTTATTACTCCAGGACCAGCTGGCAACTGATGTCTTCCTGAAAGGCCTAAGGAACCAAAAAGTAGCTTATGAAGTAATGAATCGTGACCCTCCATCATTGGCTGAGGCACAAAAGCTTGCTGAAGCCAACGAACATAATTTTAAAGCAACTCTGGGTCATGAGGCTGAGATGAGAGCAGGGAGGGCCTGGCTTATTTCCTGGGCTGTTGAAGGTGAAAATGTTCCTGACGACTTTTGCCCCACCTCCAGACGCCTCCAGAGCCCAAAGTATGTAACAGAGTATCAGTTTAAAATGCTTATGGACAAAGTGGAGCAGCTAAATTTGAAGTTAGAACGCCTTCAGACCGTGTCAGCTGATTGTGGAACTGCTACATCAGCCTATACCAACAGAAAACAAGAACAAGAAAGTGACAAGATGGCATCACGTCAGCTACCTGCTCAAAATTCCCGAGCCCGGTCACCAAGCCCAAGCCAAATGAACAAGCCCATCTGTTTTCGTTGTGGTGAAGCTGGGCATATGATGAGGGAGTGTTCAAGATCACCAAGTCCAATTCAGCGCAGAACCAATTCCAGGGAGTCTACTTTTGAATATCACAGGGGCGTCGAAAGTAGGGAGGCTCAGCACCT
>NW_015123277.1:0-705 GCF_001443285.1 Poecilia latipinna
ATAGACCACCTGGGTAAAATGTCCCAGTCAGGCACGTGCAGAGGAGGGGCTAGGGGTGCTTGAGCACCTGCCCCTTTTGCTCCTTGCCCCCAAGTGCCCTTTTGGTCAATTTTTTATTTATTTATTTTTTTGGGTGTTATTATTTTCTAAGCCCTCTTCTGACACTTAATAACATGTACTAAAATTATTTGTTTTTTTGTTGGGGTTTTTTTGTACAACATAATAAGCCGGTCACCTTGTTATCTTTGACCTTTTGCCCGTGACGCATGACACAGTTGCCTCTCCCACAGTGAGATAAGGCGGCTAACTGGAGCTTAACATAGCGAACGTTCCAGATTACAGAACTTTTTTTGGCGAATTAAAAAAAAAAAACGTTTGTGGTGAATAAAGTGGAGTAGACTTGCTACTTGTCAGATGACGGAAAACGTCGAACATATCGTTTCTGCTTCAGCACGGAGTAGTGGTTTAAGCAGAGAGGAAATGAAATACAACAGACACCGACAGGCCTCTGTGTCTGCCTTTCTCTGAAGAACTACTGAGTGGGAGAAGACAGCCAGGTGAGGAAAAACTGTTCTTCTCTATCGATTCAGTATTTTTATCATACAGATATTCGGCTGTTGTTGTTGTGCTATTAGCTAGCTTCTTGCTAACGACTTTACTAGCAAAGCAAAATAAATAAAAAGCTTCTTCCCAGTATCGTTAATG
>NW_015123278.1:0-705 GCF_001443285.1 Poecilia latipinna
GGGGTTGAACGACTACATATTTTTTAAGGTCGACTACATCATGATAATAGTCGAGTCGATGTCGACTAGTCGCGGTGACGTCATAGTGACGTAAGCGCAAAAACCCTGCACAACTACTTGGAGGCTTTATCAGCTATTTTCACGGCAAATATTGACCCCCCCAACCCCCCCCCACACACACACACACACTCCCCTTCTCCTGCTTTTACTAAGTCTATTATGCAGAATTAAAAGAGCAATAAACGGATCATTCTTCGTGAGCGGCGGAGAAAAGCTCGTTGCACAAAGTCGGGTCTGACTTTTGTTTTGTTTTTCCAAACACCGACTGATGCTGATGATCTCTGGATAGCTGCACATTTAGGAGTCAAATTATCACACTGACCACTGGTGCTTTTGGAACATCACAAACCAAACTTATTATGAACGGATCCCGTTTGGTTACAGTTAAATTTAACAAAACCTCCTGCTGCTCCTCCTGCTGCTCCTCCTGCTGCTCCTCCTGCTGCTCCTCCGCCCGATGCGCAGCATGATCTCTGCTGACTCAGCAGCGGCTCTCTGAACCGACATGCAGACGGCGGCCGAGATCGCCTCTATCAGATCCTCAGGATGAAGCTTGGACTTAGTTTCCAGATGTAGTCAAACCTTTTCTTTACAAGAGACGCTGATCAGTTGGATGGATCAAAAAGCCTGACATCATGACGCGTT
>NW_015123279.1:0-705 GCF_001443285.1 Poecilia latipinna
ATGTTATGATTCATGTCCTGTCCATGCTGTGTTAAGCACTCATTCAGTTCACCTGCCACGCCTGATTGCTTACCTGTTCCACCTGGGCCTTGCCCTATTTAAACACCCCTCAGCCTCTGCTTCCTTGCCAGATTATCGACAGCCACGAGCCAGTAGTGATCCAGCGTTTCATTCCAAGCCTTCAAGTGTTTCTTCGACCCTCCTTCTGACCACGGATTTTCCCCTCCTGCCAAGCCCCTCACGGATCCCTTCTATTCTGGATTTCTGGACCCTGACCCAAGCTCTGCCTCTTGACCACCGATTACTGCCTGCCCCTCAAAACTAAGTTTGCTCTCTCTGTCCTCCTGTGTATGACCTCAGCCTGATACTTGACAAAGTCCCTGGGTGTCGCATTTTGGATCTCCCCGTGGAGATCTTCATTGCCTCCTCAGAACCCTGTTCCATTGGTTTCCTGCATCTCCCTGTCATCGGACCCTCTGTTCCTCTGCTCCGCCCGTCCATTGCTCTACAGGTCAGTTAAGCTGAACATTTCTCAGATACCCCTCCTTTATCCGTGCATCACCAGTCTTCTCCCCTCTCTCCTCAGTGCTGTGTTGATGACCTCTCCCTGTGCAGTAACCAGTATAAGAAAAAATAAACTTTTTTCCTTTTTGTATACTCCTGTGTGTGGTTGAATTTCCGGGTCCCCTCTGAGTGTCCTTACAG
>NW_015123280.1:0-705 GCF_001443285.1 Poecilia latipinna
GAAGGGAGTCAAGGCAGAATCAAAGGTGTGGCATGTGAGGAAGAACAAAAGCCGGCTTAGCAGCTTTCATCGTTTTGTGACTGAAAGGACCTCAGAGATGCCTAAAGGTACAAGTTATCTCACAGTTACAACTCAGCCTTGGCTGTGAGACAAGTGAGATCTAAGTGATAGCAGTTACTTTATAAAAGTTTATAAAAGTCACTGCCATCACTGCTCAGTTGTTGCAGTTGACAAGTTGAACCTTATAGTTTATCGTGACCCACGATAAAGAGCCAATGTCACATATGGAAAAGCTTCTCTGACTCTGCAACTTAGCCTTAATATTGAAATTATAGTGTTTGTGTGGTGATCTGTTTTCAATTCTTGGTTTTTTCTGTGTCCTTGTTTCCCCTGTGAGTCTCTGTGATGTCATGTCCTCCCTGTGTATTTAAACCCACCTATTGTCTTTGTCTCTTGTCTGGTCCTCGTCTATGGTACGTCTGTCTATTCGCTGCACATTCTTGTTTCCTCGTTGCTCCCTGTGTTTTGGATTCTGTTTCTCTGGATTATTATTATTATTAAACATCGTCTAAATGTCTGCCTGGGTTTACAGGCGTCTTCCTCACCAACAACAACAAACACACATCATGACAGTTTGTGCAGAAGGCTTCCAAATGGCTCAGGGCTCATATGCATTACTAAATAGTGTGTGGCCTGCAATCGTTC
>NW_015123281.1:0-705 GCF_001443285.1 Poecilia latipinna
CGCTTAATGAGAAGCTGAAGGATCAAAGGAAAAACCTCACAGAAATAATAGAAACCTGGAATGGGCTCAATGTCAGTCGAGCTCAGTGGAGCATTGATCAATACTGTCCTAAAAATAATAGTGGTATGTTCATATTTTAGACAAACAGTTTATGTTAAACTACAATATTATTTTCAAAACTAACTAATAACATTATGGTGTCACGTTTATTTTTTTTGAACACTTTTATTTCAGGGAGAAATTGCACTTCTTGCCAGAAAGGCTGGAATGATCACATGACCAGCTGTTATGCATATAACTATCAACCCCCTAATCAGAGAACCTGGGAAGAAGCACGAGAAGACTGCAGAAGAATGAATTCAGATCTGACTGTTGTGTCTAATCAGGCTGAAAAGGTAATTGAAGAACTGTGGAACAGTTTTAATTAATTGAAATGTCCACTGACTAAAACAAGTTTATTTTGCAATATTTCTAAGTGCTCAATTAATTTTCACTGAATGTAAAGACAGAGAATCGTGAAAAGTTTAAACTGGTCTGATTTTCCATTATTCTCAGGATTATGTCAGTTCAATCAGTAATGGTTCAAGTGGCATTAATGGATACTGGATTGGTCTCAGAGCTGTAGGAGGGAAATGGAAATGGATCGATGGAAGTAATCTGACTGATCAGTGAGACATTATGTTTTAAACATAGTAGAAAACAAAT
>NW_015123282.1:0-704 GCF_001443285.1 Poecilia latipinna
GATCAGGAGACCAAGCTATCGGAAACCCTGAACAATGACAACATTTCTGGAGAAAGTGATGAACAGCAAGAAGTTTCTGTACCAGAAACAGTTGGGGATGAGACAGCCAGCATTGAAAATTATGTAAATTTGATAGAAAAAAATATCTCCAGCCCCGAGCAAATCTCTGAAGATGAAATTAGAAAGGCAGCATTGAATGCTACAATAAAGAACAGTTTTTTGGATTAAACGGTGAAGGAGTTATAGATGACGATCAGAAAGCCATCATGACAACTGACATCCAGAGAAATGAAACGGCGATTGATGAACTAGAGCAGGCGACTGAAGATGAAATGGTCCCTGACATACAGCAAGACGGGGACCAGCAAGATGACAAAATGACTAAATCTGAATCTGAACAGAGAAAGACAGCAACGGAAGATGAACTGGAAACCGCTGTAAGACCAATAGAGACCGATCAAAATGAGGTTCATGAAGTTCCTACAGAAGGGGAGAGTGGCCTAAAGAAAGAACAGACATCCCCACCACAGACAGAGACTACATTACAGGAAGATATAATCCCAACATCTCAGGAACCAGAAACTCGAGCAGCTGAAGAGTCATCTGAGGAGAATGTCTGCGAACCAGAAGAGAGACCCAGGAAAAAGATCTCACTGTGGAGGCAATTCAAAAAAGCTTTAACTCCCAAACATCGGCGCCAGTTC
>NW_015123283.1:0-704 GCF_001443285.1 Poecilia latipinna
CATTTGAGTTTCCATGAATGTAAAATTACTGCTCAGTTTAAAAATTACAATATTTAAATCAGTGATTAAAGGTGAGCAAACAAATAATAAAAACAAGTCACATGGGCAGACATTATAGATTTTACGCAAAGATTTAGTCTCAGAGGCAACTGAAATCAATTAATTAAAAACATTCTTTCTGAATACAAACCTTTGGTTGAAATGTAGTTTGTAGTCAATTCGTGCTCAAAACCTATTTTAAGTCAATCATTGGCCTATAAAATGCTGGGGGGCCACATGTGGCCCTCAGGCCTTGAGTTTGACATATGTGCATTACGCCATAGAACTGCCAATTGGTAATTGAAGTAAAGTAACTTTGATTTCAAAGAAGCCTACATTGAAGTCGATTGGCAAATGAACAATGACGAAAGAGGAAGGCTCTTGTTGTCTCACTGCACCCCAAGAGATGCATAACCTACAAAATGTGTTTCTGTCTGGTTTTGAACCAGAGACCTTTTGCATGTAAAGCAAACTTGATAACCACGACACTACAGGAACTGAACTTGACTGCTTTGTTTCAGTTTGAGGTTCCAAAGTTGATGATGTGAGATGCAACGCATGAAAATGTCAGCTGAGGCTTGCACTCAGATGCCTGGATTCAGAGTACAGACCATGACACCACAGAACCCTTGTTGACCTTTAGTAAACACCTGTGATGAATAGAA
>NW_015123284.1:0-704 GCF_001443285.1 Poecilia latipinna
GCTCCAAATCACTAACATTCATAATTAGTTCAGCCTGGTGTTTCACATCTATCAGAAAGCAGAATGTGTGTCATTGATTCAGCCTTCTTCTGTGCATGTTTTGGTTTTCAGTCATGTACTGCTTGTTTTTTAACATTATGATGGTAGTAAAACTATTACCAATTTTAAAATGATCCATATTTTGCTGTTGTAAGTTTGTCTAAATACAGAAGTGAGGTTGGAAAAAACCTCTGCACATGACAAGTTGTTTTTTTTGTTACCTACATAAAAACAGAACCTGTGGTTCAGGAGCAGGAGAAGTGAGAGAGAAGAGGGTGATGGTGGTGGGCGGGTCCCAGAACAGGAAGTCCAAGCAAGCGACACAGCTAACTGGTTCATTGCAACAGGCTGCAGTACAGGGACATGATGAGGGACGGGAGTGGTAAATGCAGTGAGTTTAGAGTTTGTGTTTGTAGCTGTCCTTTGTGTATTTGCAAGTAAGTCAGTGAACACTGTCCATCAGCTACAGGTAGAGCTCTGGTTCAGGTCCATAGATGTCATGGAGAAAGGAGCAGGTAGTGGGAGCAGAGCATCTTGTTCATAACATCCAGGATAATTTCAGATATCCATGAATGACAAAGGGAGTCAGAATCAGATGACAAAACCTAACAATCAGCCCGAAACCTGGGAGTAGTGATGGACTCTGACCTGAACCTTCAGAGCCA
>NW_015123285.1:0-704 GCF_001443285.1 Poecilia latipinna
CGCATGCGCATTAAGAAGTCCGACCGTCAGTGGAGTTGTCAGTTCAGCATACGCAGCAAGTTATGACGAAAATAAGTCATTAAATTGTTAATAATATGATAACTAGATAAATATACATGTGTTGTCGTGGTTTCAAAGTGTATTTAAAGCAGAGTCTAGCCTGCAGCTGCAGTCAACTACAACACACGCCCGTGTAAAACTCACTTAACCGCTAAGTCAGGATGCCATACAACTGTTAATAACAAAGTGTATGACGATCTACGTCATGATTCTATGTTGCTAGCATACATGCAGTGAGTACCATGCCAACACATGCGCCTTAAGAAGTTCGACCGTCAGTGGAGTTGTCAGTTCAGCATACGCAACAAGTTATGACGAAAATAAGTCATTAAATTGTTTATAATATTATATAACATGATAACTAGATAGATATACATGCGTTGTCGTGGTTTCAAAGTGTGTTTAAAGGAGGTCTGGCTGCAGCTGGATGCCATACAACTGTTAATAACCAAGTGTATAATTATCTACGTCATGATTCTATGTTGCTGATTAAATAAAATCATATGGTAATGACAGCGTATGCATGTCTGAGCTAAGCGTACGACTATCTGACAACGTATGCTGATCTGACAGAACACCGTGAGTTCGTGCTAAGCGTATGACGATCTGATCTGACAGAACACCCGTTCTTTGTTCTTGTAATG
>NW_015123286.1:0-704 GCF_001443285.1 Poecilia latipinna
TTAAGATAAATGCCTTAATGTAGTGTTTTAGTGTTAGCTACTGCTAAATACCATGTTTGTGCAGCATGTCAGCATTTCCATCCATCCATCCATCTTCTTTCACCCTTGTCCCTCAGTGGGGTCGGGAGGGTTGCTGGTGCCTATCTCCAGCTAACGTCATGTCAGCATTTGTTTCTGCTAAATATAAGTAGCAGAAACAATTCTAGGACATTACCACGAGCTAATGTGCTAGAATTAGCTTGTGGTACACGTGTTGGTGTAGCAATTTAAAGCTAGCTACTGATAAATACTGAGTTGGCGTAGCACTTTGGCACTACTTGCTATTATATACAATGTTGATATTGTGTGCTAGCGGTAGCTATCTGTAAATACCAGGTTCTGGAGGGCATTGGAGTTAGCTAGTGATAAATACTGAGTTGGTGTAGCACTTGGGCATTAGTTGCTAATATGTACTAGGTTGGTATTGTGTTCTAGTGTTAGCTAGTTCTATATACTGGGTTTGTGTAGCGCTCTAGCATTAGCCAAAGCTTAATACCGGGTTGGTGTTTGAATAAAACCTCCAGAACCTGGTGTGAGTGTGTGGCTGTTCCCTGATGGTATAACTTCATTAGTTCCTCCTGAAGTGTCAATAACAGACAAAGTGTGTGTGAGTGTGTGGCTGGACCCTGAGAGTGAATGTACCTCGATCAGAGTCCTGAAGTTTC
>NW_015123287.1:0-704 GCF_001443285.1 Poecilia latipinna
TTCTTGTTTTTATTCCTAAGTTGTTTGTGACTACCATGATGTGTCAACTCCATAACTGACAATTTTCAAAACTTTGATGAAATTTTGTGAAATAAAAACTTAATTTTGGTAAACTGTAAAGATTTCATGGACCTGATGAGCTACAATATGACCTCCTTCAGAATAACATCATATAAATTGAGGTAGTTTGGCATTTCGTCAACTCCGTCAGAGTTTTTCTGACTCTTTCAGTGAAATTGTTGTCAAATCTCACTTAATTGTGCAACTAATTAATTTTAATGTATTTTACATGAATTGCATTACTTCACATGTATCAAGTATTTCTTTTTACTCACTAGTTTGTCACCACCTTCAGTTCTGTGTCAACTCCGTCATGACTTGTCAACTCCGTCAGATGGACTTTTTGTTGTTTTTTGTTTTAATATTTCTTTTGTTTCTTGAGAAGCATTTGTCTGTAAAATGAGTAAAAATATCACTAATGGGGTATTTAAAAAAATCATTTTACATTTATTTTTGTCAGATGTTGATGACAAAGTTCTGCGTCAGGTCGATTAAAAATGTCATTTTTAAAAAAATGTTGCAACTGGGAGCCTGTACCTTTGCATCTTTACATTTCCAAAACATTATTTGTCATATTTGCATAGATAAGGTTGAGAAATAATAAAAAAAAATATGGAAAAATTTAAACCCATTTTGTCCCTATT
>NW_015123288.1:0-704 GCF_001443285.1 Poecilia latipinna
TGTTAGGATGGCCCTTAGCGGCTGGAGGAAGTAGGAGACTTGAGGCAGAGAAACTGTGCAACCCCACTGGGTGTTTATTCACCAACATTTAACAACAAACAACCCTGCTTACAGTGTCTTAGGGTCTCAGCAGCAACACACCTCAATATGGCCAACATGCAGCCTTTTATAGTTGCAGACTGTTCCAATTCATAAACCCACTTACAAACAGGGTAAAACAAAATACATACACACAAACAAGGTTTGACAAACTAACTAAATCCTCATAATAATATATATTATCAAATTCTAGTCATTCTAAGCATCTCTAAAAGACCTTTTTTATTCATATAAATACAAATCCAACATTAAATATATAAAATGTATAGCTCTACTGCTCCCCCTCTTCCATCTGCTGTGGTCTCTTCCGGAACCTTTAAAAGGTGTTCAGGCCCCTGGGGAATCTTTTAGCCTGAACACCCTGCAGAGGAAGAGAGAGGTAAGCCACACCCACATAAAGCCTTCAAACAATCACAATACTTATATTATCCTTTTGTTTGTATTTTACCAGGACGCCATCAGTTCCAGCTGAGATGCAACTGAATAAAACACATAATCAATAAAACATTTCAATCTGTATCTGTTTCATTTCAATCATGCATTTCTTTTATCATTTAACACATTTTAAGTGTTGTGCCGCCAAGTAATGAAGACCTTCATTACAC
>NW_015123289.1:0-704 GCF_001443285.1 Poecilia latipinna
TCGCATTGGATGTTTGACTGTGATCTCTGAGGAAACACCTGGCTAAAGAACGAGACCCAGGCGTCATTTCTGAGGGTCTCCTATGGCAGAAAAGACCAACAGCTTCTGCCCGATGTGAGACGGAGGTTTGAAAACGATTCATCTGCTGTATCTCTCCGTCTCTCCCACTCAAGGGGGGCCACATACTTTGTCCAGATTTTTCAGGGACTGAATGCTGCCCTGGACAGATTCTGATGGGGCAAATGGAACATCACATGTAAAGTTGGACTGAGACTCAGAGGCGATCCTGTTTGTTGCCATGGTTGGTCCTGGGATTTCCCTCGGTCTACAGGTTGGAGACAAAATGGCTGCCAAAAAAACCTTGTAGCTCTTAATGATTTTTCTAGAATTTTTGAATTGTGTGATGCCACTTTTTCTCACCTCAGTTTATTTACAGCAAAATTCATGGTCTACTGCCTTTGCACTCTGACCTCTGCTATTTGACCCCCAGGATAAGTTTAACAGTGCAGCAGGGTGTCAGAACTCTCTGCAGTTTACAGAAATATTTTGTTTGCCTGAATGATTATAACTCTGATTGTCCAACATCTGGCTAATATGTTTCTCTCCTCCACCAGGACAACAATTGAAACAGGATAAAAGTACGGTAAAATTGTTAATTTCCTGATTTACAAAAGCACAACCAACCACGCTTGGTCTAAGTTCTA
>NW_015123290.1:0-704 GCF_001443285.1 Poecilia latipinna
CTCCAAAGACTGGTTTCGCTGTGTTTAAGATACATGGCTAGTTTAAGTGCCTTTTGGCTCAATCTTCCTATCAGTGATAACAAGATGTAGCAGACAGGATAATCAGAGTATATCCATCTCTCAGGAGGACGTTTGCTTTAAAGAGGCACTAATGTTTACACCCATTTCTCTCCTATGTTCAGATGTTAAATGACCTGCATTTAAATAGCTCTATATCAAGTCAGAGGACTCTAAAGTGCTTTATACTGCAATCAGTCGCCCATTCGTACACACTTTCATACAGTCATGGTTGTAAGCTACATTATAGCCACAGCTATCCTGAGGAAGACTGACAGAAGTGAGGCAGCCATTTACAGAGACCTCTAACTATCACCAGAGTAGGCAAGTGAAGTTACACATTTTTTAAAATACATTTTATTTAAAAGCCAGCGGAGAAAGCTTTGGCATTTTTACAATAGACAACTGAAAAGAGCAACAAAGCAGCCAACTCACTGCTGCAGATTAAAAAGGTTGCTTATATCTACCTCATCTGCTGGGGATGGACTCGATGTGAATTCACTGCAGGGCAACATCATAAAAAGCTGTGTCGTTTTACGTCGACAGGAAACAGAAGAAGAGGATGGTGTAAACAGAGTGACGGAGATTTAAGCATCATGAAGATGTGAAGTCCTTTGTTTACCAGATTTCTTCTTTTCATGTCAAAT
>NW_015123291.1:0-704 GCF_001443285.1 Poecilia latipinna
AACTAGCGGAGATTAAAGGTGCGGTAGGTAATGAAAAATTAGGTGGAATTTATGGTGGCCGACAGGTACAAATGCGCAGCAACAGAGAAAACATGCAAACAAAAAAAGAGACGCAAACAAATGAAATGCAGCAAACAAAAGAAAAGATGCAAACAAAAAGCGCTGAAAACGGAAGTGCTCCAGACCACTAGAGGGAGTCGAACAAAAACAGCTGTGTCCAAATTTAGGGTCTGCATCCTTTAAAATTGGTGTTCATAAAAGCAGCAATGGCGGCAAAATTATTTGTGCTGTGTTACACTTAAAATTACACAAAATTATTTTTTACAAAGTTTTTAGGCGAGAATGTAGATGTATAGATCTCAAATATCTGCTCGGTTCATCAATAAATCACTTAATTACAATATTGCGCCGACGTTTTCGGAGATGTCTGCTCTTGCTGCATTAACAGCCAGCTCCCCTCGCCTGCTGTCAGCTGGCCGGGCGCTCCAGGTTCGGTACACCGAGAGAGAACCCATGACTCCCAGCTAATCGTTTTTAAAACTCCCGCTAGTTTTCCCCTTTGAGTGGAGGTGAAATACAGATATTAATATCTGTTACCTGGCTTAAGCCAGGTAATGGCTGTAAAGAATTTTTGGTTCACTAAAGTATTTAATTTATTCCTGAGCAAATGGGTTTGACTGATTAAAGCTAAGCCTTGCTGCTTT
>NW_015123292.1:0-704 GCF_001443285.1 Poecilia latipinna
AGAAAAGCGGAGTGAAATACAGGACAGATCCAAGGAAATAATTTTGAGAGTCTTTCAGAGAGAGCTTACTTGAAGGCGGAGTTAGGTCTTGTCGGTGGCGGCAGCTGGAGAAATGGGTTACCGTTGGAGAGCGAGCAGGTAAGCCTTGTAGCTGGTGAGGGGAGCGAGCTGACATCTGAGCGGGGGGTCCCGATGGCTAGCTCCCGGGGCATGAAGCACCGGCAGGCCCAGCCTGTGGCGAGACGCAGGGAATCCACGGGAAGGGACCAGGGAGGTGAGTGCACGAGGGAAGGCAACCGATTGGTAACACCAATGGCGTCGTGAGGAAACACAAGGGAAATCCAGACGGGAACGCTTGTCCACCTCGAGGAGTCTCAGGATGACCACAAGGAAACCTGACGGGGGGAACACAAGGAGCGATCAAAACACGAGTTCAATCATAGAAGGCTTTCTCTAAGGAAACGTTTATCAGTTGAGGCAAACACTCAGGCACTGGAGTGTCAGCTAGTCGGTCCTTATGAAGCATCTTCACAGCTCTCGAAAATTAGACACAGGTGTGTCTACAGGTTGGCCGCCACACTTCTCCAGGGGCTCCGCCCAGTGGTGACATCTGGTGGCTGTGAAGGGAAATAGCAGCCTCCCAGAAAACCCAGGACAAAACAGAAGAGAAAAAAAAACAAAACAGAAAAAAAAAACCCAACCTA
>NW_015123293.1:0-703 GCF_001443285.1 Poecilia latipinna
CTTTAAATTAATATGTAAGAAAATTAATTTACTGTTTATTCAAACACTGAAGAACAACCAGTTAATATTTATATTTTATCTCTATAGATTCATATAAATCAGATAGAAAATGGTTTCTTACTTTCTGTCTGATGGTCCAGGTTCAGTACTGAAGTCTGGAGGTTCTGGTTTGGACCAGTCACTCCTCATAGATAGACTGATGGGTCCTTCAGGTTCTGCTCTGTCCTTTAGATCCAGATCTTCCATCTTCTGGACTTCTGCAGAGAGAAACCAGAACCAGTCAGTCCAGTGATCCAGGTCCAGTAAGTGTCCTGTGAAGCAGAAAGCTGGTTCCCATCAGGAGTTCAGAGGATCAGAGTGAATCTGATTCCAGCTCAACCTCAGAAACTAAACGTCTTAAAGGTTTTGTCTGGAATTGTGACATCAAACTTCTCAGTCTTTCAAACAGAAACAAGAAGCTTCTGCCAAAAACAAAACAAGAAAACATGAACCAGTAGAGATCACTGAGTACTGGACTGGTTCCAGTCTGACTGCAGAACAGGGATTTCAACAGGTAACTTCTCACTGGAAAGGACAGAAGTCACCTGTGTTCCACCACAAGGTTCAATCCTATATGTGTTCCTGCTGGGTCAGGCTACAACAAAGTAATCAGATTACTTACCATGACTACATGATACACAGCTCTACATTATGATGTCACCAG
>NW_015123294.1:0-703 GCF_001443285.1 Poecilia latipinna
GTAAAATGATGATTTACTAAAGCCGTCCATTGTCATCAACCACCATAAGAGCTAATAAGAGAAATAAAAATTACAATCATTTTTTTTTTACCATTAGTGAAGCATAGCTTGTTACATTGATACAATTCCTTTCATAAATCATTAATTAAGCAGAATTAAAATACTTAAACTTCAATCATCATTACCTTGTTCTCTTATTGACTGAAGCTAAAACTCAAGTAGCCTTTTATGGATTTTTCTGCCTTGCTGTTAACCGTTTCTTTCTTTGCAGTTAACCTTCTCCAGTAGCTCTGTTGCTCTGTTACTATAGATACGTGATACAGAATGTTACCAAAATAAAAGCATTGGACTTTAACGGCAGTTACAAAAAACTGTAACTGTTTTTTGTAACAGTTACAGTTACAAAAAACAGGCCTGAAGTGACCCAATTCAGATTTTTTTTTTTTGACATAATGCGACCCATATTTGACCTTTTCATTTTCAGTCAGAACATCACAGGTCGGAGTCTTTTCGAATGCGACCCATATCCCATACATGTCCGATGCAAATGCAACTTATTGTTTATATTTAAAATGGGCAGCACATGAGTCAGTGGGAAACTGTTTAACTGCAGCTTTCTTCTCCCTCTCCTGTTTGTCACCCACCTTTTGGCCAAATTCCTGCCTTGGCCTTTCTTCACGTCGCTTTGCCTCCAAAAGGGTGT
>NW_015123295.1:0-703 GCF_001443285.1 Poecilia latipinna
AAAAAAAAAAAAAAAAGCCTGTTGCCAACAAAGAGCGACAGTTAGCAACAGTTAGCTCCTCTGCTGATAAGCCGTTGAATTTCTGTTGACAAGAGCAGCTGTTAGCTTCAGCGGATCAGCTGTTACTCCTGTTGACTTTCAGTTGGCTTGCTGTTAGCACCAAGAGCAACAGCCAACGCCTCCGCTGATCAGCCTCCGCTTTAGCTTTCCATTTAAATTAAATAAATGTTTAACAAATACATTATCTTAAAAAAGAAACAAAAGAAACAAAATACACTTTCAACTCACCAAGTCCAGTTCCACAACACAAAAAATGATCCCGAACGCAGTCAGGGTGAGAGAAAAAATATGCGAAAAGCTCCTTCTCAAGAAATAAAAACACAAACTCGTCTTAAACAGCAAATCAGCTACGAGTGGTCCATTTCTCTTATCCGTCTTTTCTTTTCAGCACAATCCCGTTTGCTTCTGTGCTCTCTGCTTGCTTTACGCTCTCTGCTTGCTTTCTCTCACGTCAGAGAACGTAGTAACCCGATTGGCTGAAGCTAGTCACGTGGGTTACACATAAATGCGACCCTTCAGAATAAGAGAATAACAATTTTAAGATCGATTAATTCCCTATTTATTTTCCTATTCATTTATTTCCTATTTATCTAATTTACTATTATTTTTATGAAGAGGCTATTTTAACCTGGGTTACACCCTC
>NW_015123296.1:0-703 GCF_001443285.1 Poecilia latipinna
GTGTAAAGTAGGTTAGGCTCAAGGATCAGAAGTGAGCAGAAAATCAGGACCAGCCACTGCTTCAGTTTCCTCCAGTTATATTTTTTTATTCAGTCATTTCTCAGACTTCTCTCCCAGCATTCAAAACTCACTGTTTTTATACAAACTTGGCACCACACCTGTGCTTGATTGGACACAGCCACCAAGGAACAGGTCAAACAAACAAAATCTAAACAAAGAAACACCAAAACTACAAATCAATTTACAAACTCCTACATAATGAAATTATCTGCAAAATAAGTCACATAATCCAAAATAACTCAAAAGATTATTTTTAAAGAAAAACAAACAAAGCAATACACAAAAGAAAAACCCTCTAATTGGTAGAACCCAATAAGGTAATCACTGACATCATCCAGCCACTTAATCAGGAAGTACTGGGTCGGCCCCTCCCACACTCCTGCAGATCTACAAGGACAAATGATGGTGAGTTCAAAGAAAAAATAAATACACCTTGAAACAAATTCAACCCACAATCCAGAAATAATAACCAACCTAAACATAGATAGATCCTGCAACATAATGCTAACACAAACAAACCCGGGATAGTAAGTAAAGCAAAATTGCAATGTTTACATTAATTATTATAACCAACTATAAAAATAAGTGAATGATAAAATATAAGGGACAAGTGGTGAACATAAACTGAACCACTTTGTCACAC
>NW_015123297.1:0-703 GCF_001443285.1 Poecilia latipinna
TTTTTTTTTTTTAGCATTCTCACATTTTATTGTCATTTTCTTGTAGTTTCATCAGTGATTCAAAGAAAATACTTTAAAATTGGCAAAATGTGCACCTAAATACGTTTGTAGAACCTCAAAAAAATGACTAATATTTTCCAATTAATTGACAGAACAATAACGTTGGCTAACTAGTAAAAAAAAAGCCACAGACCGTGAACTTGACTTTCGTCTCTTCAAAAACAAAATTTTAATAAAAATGTGTACAGCTGCACGCTTTGCTGGCTCAAAAAATTTGTGCAGAAATCCATGCAACAAAAACACACGCGCACCACACAAACAAACCGCCGCACATGGGCACTCGAGCAGGCACGCGCAGCTTACCGAGCAGGCAGACTGAGGTGGGAATACTTGAGCAGAAAATCCTCTGGGATCTGTGGGCAATGTGGAGTAAGAAAAACCAACATGAGCGCATTCAGTCAGAACTTAGCGAAGGAGGGCGGGCGGAGGGGGAAGCAGCTCGAGTCGAGACCCAGTTCATTTCTTATTTAGGCCTCCATACGAAACATACCATACGAAACCATACATATTTAGGCCTCCATACGGCATCGACCCTTGGAAGATGTTCGTTTGGTTTTTTTTTTTTTTTTTTTTTTTTTTTTTTTTGTCCCAAAAAAAAAAAAAAGAAAAGGGGGAGAAAAAAAAAAAAAAACAACCGCACCTC
>NW_015123298.1:0-703 GCF_001443285.1 Poecilia latipinna
CACACACACATACACACATTAGTATGCCACTCTGCAGCACTTCTCAGCAGGTGAAAGAAATCTGGCCCAATCAGCAGCACCCTCAACTCAGGTATATAAGGAATCCACCAACCACTTTACTGGTTTTGCAACAGAGCTGAGGAAGGCAAACAGCCTCCAAAGCAGCATTTCATGGAAAAGGACTTATAAGGACTACCGGTAAGCCACTAACTGGGCTCAATTGAATGTAATTTGACTGTAGTTTCACATTTGAGAAATGAAATGAAGAATTTATTGAAGTAACAGTTTGCACTGCTAATTTTATAGTTTGGTTCCACTAAATGTATGTTAAGATATCTAATGTAAAAACTTATGTCCTAAGAAAAAGAAAAAAAAATGTAATTCTAAAATGTTTGGATTTGTTTGATTCAAATTTAACCAGACATGAAATTTAATAATTTAATACTGTGAATTTATGGTTAAAAGTGTAAAAGAAATGTATGTTTAAGGTTAAAAATGGAATTAGTCATTAAGATAAATTAACTTTGAACCAAATGTCTAAAATGTATGTTAAAATATCTTGTATGCGTTTTGTAGGTTTTTCACCTGTTCTGTTCACTGGTTCTCACTCATTGGTGAAAATAAAAAAGATTGAGTGAATTCCTGAAGTCTCAAGTCCTCCTTTTCAAGTGTAGGAAGCCATGAAATTATAGGACACTTGACA
>NW_015123299.1:0-703 GCF_001443285.1 Poecilia latipinna
AACTCGGACAGCAGCTCCTGAAGAGGAAGATCACCATGGTTGGTACAGTTCGAAAGAACAAGCCTGAGGTCCCACCTGCACTGCTTACGTCAAAGGAGAGAGAGGTCTTCTCCTAAAAGATTGCCTTCACGCCCACCACCACTCTAGTTTCCTATCTCCCAAAGAAAAACAAGAATGTAGTTCTTCTGAGCACAGAGACGGCGACATTAGCGATTGTGAGGACAGGAAGCCAATCATCATCCTGGAATACAACCGCAACAAAGGCGGTGTAGACAACCTAGATAAGGTGATTGGAACATATAGCTGCAGAAGAATGACTGCCCGCTGGCCCCTGGCCATCTTCCACAACATCATTGATGTGTCCTCCTACAATGCCTTTGTGATTTGGAGAGAGATCAACCCGTCCTGGATGTCTGCTAAGACCAACAAGAGGAGGGTGTTCCTGGAGCAGCTAGGAAAGGCACTTGTAACTCCACACATTGAAAGAAGGACGCATGTCCCCCGCACAGAAGCCTCAGCAGCAGTTGTGAAAGCTATTCAGAGTGCAGCAGCTCCTGATCAACCTGAGGATCCATCTACCACAGCCACTTCCCCAGCTAGGACAAGTAAGAGGAAGAGATGTCAGTTCTGCCCTCAAAAGGACTGTAAAATACATACTGTGTGCTGCAGGTGTAAGAAATATATCTGCAAAGGCTGTGCACTT
>NW_015123300.1:0-702 GCF_001443285.1 Poecilia latipinna
GCTGTAGTTGTAGTTGGAGCAGCTGTTGTTGTGGATGGAGACTCTGTTGTTGTGGTCGCTGCAGCTGAGGTTGTCGGAGAACCTGTGGTTGTTGTCGGAGCCGCTGTGGTTGATTTCTGAGCAGCTGTGGTTGATGACTGAGCAGCTGTGGTTGTTGTCGGAGCAGCTGTGGTTGTTGTTGGAGCAGCTGTGGTTGATGTCTGAGCAGCTGTGGTTGTAGTTGAAGCAGCTGTGGTTGTTGTTGGAGATCCTGTGGTTGTTGTTGGAGTAGCTGTGGTTGATGTCTGAGCAGCTGTGGTTGTAGTTGAAGCAGCTGGCGTTGTTGTCGGAACTGCTGTGGTTGATGTCTGAGCAGATGTGGTTGTAGTTGGAGCAGCTGTTGTTGTTAGAGAAGCTGTGGTTGTAGTTGGAGCAGCTGTTGCTGTTGATTGAGCCTCGGTGGTTGTGGTCGCTGCAGCTGTAGTTGTAGTTGGAGCAGCTGTTGTTGTGGATGGAGACTCTGTTGTTGTGGTCGCTGCAGCTGAGGTTGTCGGAGAACCTGTGGTTGTTGTTGGAGAAGCTGTGGTTGTAGTTGGAGCAGCTGTTGTTGTTTTCAGAGCAGCTGTGGTTGATGTCTGAGCAGCTGTGGTTGTAGTTAACGCTGCTATGGTTGTAGTTGGAGACATTGTGCTTGTTGAAGCAGCTGTTGTTGTAGTTGGAGCA
>NW_015123301.1:0-702 GCF_001443285.1 Poecilia latipinna
AATAGTGATAGTAATATTAATAATAAAATAATAGTCAGTGCAAAGTAGCCTAGAAATTCTTTGGTGGGGGGCAGTGAGGGACGTGGATAAAAGCTAGGGAGGCGCTGGCCCGAAAAAGGTTGAGAAACACTGCTCTAAAGTGTCCTGTCTGCCTCTGTGTTGCCTGGCAACCTGTCCAGGGTGAACCCTGCCTCTTGCCTGCAACATTAGCTGGAGATGAATCAAAGAAACAAACTAAGAACAAAACCTCCATTGCAAATGTTTTGGGTGTGAGTGTCGCTTTATGCTGCAGTGGTAAAGAGTAAACAGAAGATCTCACAAAGGGGCTATTCATAAACACACAGTAAAGAGGCTGAGATGGGGGGTGTTAGAGAATGAGAAAAGGTAAAAAAAAAAAAAAAAATAAATAAATAAAGTGAGATTAAACATAAAATTATTGGCTGATGATCTGCTTACTGCATCATCCTTATCACTGAGTTCAAATGTAAAATAGTAATAATAATAATAATGTAATTATTAGATGTTGTTAAATGTTTTCCTTATGAACAGAACAAGCAATTAAGGCAAGACGTGATAAGTTTAAGAGGATCCTCCTCACTCAGTTCAAAACAGACCAAGCAGATGGCTTAGAGCCAGTTTCTAAATATGACTTATGTGTGTCGAACAGACAATTTCAGAGAGTGATTTTAATATTTCCAGAGC
>NW_015123302.1:0-702 GCF_001443285.1 Poecilia latipinna
TACTTTGTGCTGATTATGCAGCAAACGGGTAAAAATATATTTTTTTAAATCCATAGCTAATATCCTAGTTGCTTGAGCAAAGTTTTTGCAGAGTAAACCGGAAGTGCGTCACTGGTTCAACAAAGTTCATCCAAGTAATGTACTTAATATTTAGTAAATATATTTTAAATGCAACAATTTTCATTTCATCCTGTTTGACATTAAATGTGTATGGGCTTCAAGGATTTTTAAAAGCACATACAATTTTTGTGAACTTTGACATAGTTTTTACACAACGTCAACTGGGATTGGCTCCACCCACACTGTAGTGAACCCCCTCCCCCACCCCTGATCTTGTTTTGGCGGCAGAGCAAGTATCATTTCAACCTCTCGTTAAAATTACTCTAGCAATCTCAGAGAAATACTTTTGAATAAATAATTTTTGGAATTTATCCAACCCTCCGATTTTGATTTTTGTACAAGGTAAGTAAATTAATGTTCAGGTTTCACATAAAATATTTACTCAATGTAATCCATCCCCATAAAAGCAGAGAGGATGTATGCATGGCTAGCTCATATGCATTCAGACTTTTTAAACCAAGAGGGGCACTAACTTGCAGCCTTTACATTTATATTGAATCATTAACACTTCAGCATATGCATAAAGCATATCTTCTGAATTAAATTCAAAAATAATTCCAAGGGAATATTAAAATTTAACAG
>NW_015123303.1:0-702 GCF_001443285.1 Poecilia latipinna
AAATGCGGTCGTCCACAAGCTTTGATCCAAGCAAGGCTTTCCGTTTCAGATTTTGGAAATCTGTGAATTTTAGTTCCACTAATACTACAGATTCCCCACTGGCAGTGGAGAACCATTCTTTTTCGAGTCCTGACGCAAAAACTTTCTGCCGGTCTGCTAGTCCACAATGTACATTAGCATGTGTTTACTACTGTGGCTTGTGTTTGTGGGACGGTCACGCATGTGATAGCTGCTCTGTGACGTGAAATGGGCATTAGCCAATGAAACGCGGCCCCTGTGGTAAGGTCCATTCTTTCCCATTCATACTTGATGACAGTCACGCCCACATCAACACACCCACCACCCAGGTGTCAAAACCGCCATTTAAACCATTCAGACTGCGAACACAACGGAGACACAATCAGATGACTGATTACCCACGATAATAACTCAGGAGTAGTCCAAATAGTTTGGATGTATTTTTATTTCTTTCATACTTACGGAAAGTTTCTGTTTATGTCATATGTTTGTGGTGCCTTTCTATACTAAAGAAAAAGATATAAAACGTCAGATATTTCACAACGAGATATTAACATTAATGGAAAAACTTTACATAACTTTATATTAAAGCAGAACGTACGGCGGCCACCGCAAGAAAGGCTTACAGTATTCAATTATGCCGCATGAACTGATCAGTAGATTATTGCGAGGGAACGCAAAAGT
>NW_015123304.1:0-702 GCF_001443285.1 Poecilia latipinna
CTCATATAACACAGTGGGATTAAGCAGCAAACCTCTTGTGGATGCAAAGGCGAGATTCTCCCACTCAAAAGAGTTGAAGTGGAGAATACCACAACAAGGTATTTTTAATTGCTGGCCTACTGAAAAGATCTCCAGTTCATAGGACTCCCTAGGAGTCAACGAACCTGGACTAAATTTAAATAAATAAAAATTTTGAAGCTAAAATTGCAAGTGATTTGAATAATGGGAAATGCAAATTCTTGTAATTCCTCACTCGTTGAGGGCCCCGATGGGGATGAGAAATACATGCTGTCCAGATTTCCTGGTAGCATTGTACACATGAAAAAATGGAAAAAGAAATATAAAATAGATGGAAAACTAAAAATTGATCAATGGCAAACAATTGTGGGAATTTTGGAGAGTAGTGTAGCAAGAAAAACTGGATTAAAATAAAGGCTAAAAAGGAGGATGAGCTGAGGTGTGCTAAATTATGGTTAAAGAAAACAAATTCGTAGAAGCAAAAAACCTATTTGTTAGACCAAAAGATAATAAAGTCATAAGGCACACGGAATGATGTAGTGGTGCGGGGAGCACAAGCTCCTGCAGCTGTCCCTTCCCCCACCGCTGCAGCAGCTCCGTCTGCCCCAGTCCCAGCAGCACGACTGTACCCCTCATTAGAGGAAGGTGCACAAAATTTATATGTTTTTGCACCCTGGACCTTGA
>NW_015123305.1:0-701 GCF_001443285.1 Poecilia latipinna
ATGTTTAACAGCCTGTATATTTATTTTTTCAACATATTTATTTCGAGTGAAATCAGAGTTTTTAAAGCGATACCCTCTACAAACTCAGCCGCCTGTGACGTGATACGTAGCAGGCTCAGCTGTGATTGGCTTAAAACGTTCATAACTTTATTAAAGAACAACAACAAAAATCAACAAAACGTGTTCAAATTAATGACCCAACAACAATAATAATCTCAGTGATTATTGTTTCTACAAGGTGTTTCGTAATTCTGTGCGTTTCGGTTCCATTACCAAATTAACTGGCAGAGCAGGAGTTTAAAATGAACAAATCAACCACCGCTGTGTTCAGGGAGGATTATTAATGATCGCAAAATAAATATCAAGCCTGAAAATCTAATATTGTAACGGACTGAATGTTATGTTTTTAACGTAATCTCTGGTCGGCTTGTGAAGCGCAGGGGGTTGCCATGGCAACGGGTGTGCTTAAATGACAGAGAGTAAAAAGGTGCCAGTGGTTTAGAGTTGATCACCTGTTCAGTTATTTTACCTTTGTTTGACTTTGCTGTGGCTCATCACAGCTGCTGTAGTTTCTGAACGTTCAATAAACGACAAACTTGGACTAATTACCTCGTTCTTTGTGAGTTTACAACAAACACCAAACACAGTAAATATGTTTCATTAAGTATTTAACAAACAAATGGCTTCTACCGATAATTATG
>NW_015123306.1:0-701 GCF_001443285.1 Poecilia latipinna
AACTGCACATTTCTGGACTGAGATGTCTGATGATGTTCCTGGGATCTGTTTTAGCCACTGCTCCAGTTTGGGGGTGACTGCCCCGAGGGCCCCGATGACCACAGGCACCACTGTGATCTTCATCTTCCAGGCCTTCTCCAGTTCCTCTCTGAGGCCCTGGTATTTCTCCAAGTTTCTCGTGCTCCTTTTTCCTGATGTTGTGGTCACTTGGTATTGCTGTTCTTTATCCACCACCACAATGTCCGGTTGGTTCGCCATTACCATCTTGTCTGTCTGGATCTGGAAGTCCCACAAGATTTTAGCTCGGTCATTCTCCACCACCTTTGGGGGTGTTCCCCACTTTGATCTCGGGGCTTCCAGTCCATATTCTGCACAGATGTTCCTGTACACTATGCCCGCCACTTGGTTATGTTGTTCCATGTACGCTTCCCCTGCCAGCATCTTGCACCCTGCTGTTATGTGCTGGACTGTCTCAGAGGCCTTCTTGCGCAGCCTTCACCTTGGGTCTTGTCTGGTGTGGTAGATCTGAGCTTCTATTGCTCTGGTGTTTATATATATATATATATATATATATATATATATATATATATATATATATATATATATATATATATATATATATATATATATATATATATCAGCATCAGTGATCCTTGAGATGCTTGGCTATAAGAGCAACCCAATACCCACCATGGAAAAGA
>NW_015123307.1:0-701 GCF_001443285.1 Poecilia latipinna
ATTCCCGGTCAGGGAAAGGCATGTTTATGTTAACTGCTTCATTGTTTTCATCACATCTTCAAAGCATTCCTTTTATTGATCATCAAAGATCTCTTGATAGCTTCTATCACAAAAGGTGGTCCCTGATGGTCTAGTGGTGAGGTTTCGGTATTTTTGCCGCAGCCCAGGTTGGCTTCCCGGTCAAGGAACGGACCATTCACTTTCAACTGCATGATTGTTTTCATCACATCTTCAAAGCACTCTTGGTATTGATCATCAAAGTTCTCTTGATAGTTTCTATCATGAAATATGGTCCCTGATGGTCTAGTGGTCAGTTTTTGGCGCCACAGCCGGGGTTCAATTCCCGGTCAGGGAAATTCATGTTTATGTTAACTGCTTCATTGTTTTCATCACATCTTCAAAGCATTCTTTTTATTGATCGTCAAATTGTCTTGACAGCTTCTGTAGAGAAACAAGGTCCCT
Organism: Poecilia latipinna; assembly: GCF_001443285.1. NCBI lineage: Eukaryota > Metazoa > Chordata > Actinopteri > Cyprinodontiformes > Poeciliidae > Poecilia > Poecilia latipinna. Next base: position 463 of record NW_015123307.1, read on the forward strand.
GATGGTCTAGTGGTCAGGATTCGGCGCTCTCACCGCCACGGCCTGGGTTCGATTCCCGGTCAGGGAAAGGCATTTTCAACTGCATGATTGTTTTAATCCCATCTTAAAGGCACTCTTGGTATTGATCATCAAAGATCTCTTGATAGCTTCTATCACAAAATGTGGTCCCTGATGGTCTAGTGGTCAGGATTTAGCGCTTTCACTTCCGTGGTCCAGGTTGGATTCCCGGTCAGGGAAAG
>NW_015123308.1:0-701 GCF_001443285.1 Poecilia latipinna
TTCATTAATCTATTTTTTAATTTAACCATTTTTCAATTTCCTTTTTCCATTAACCCAATTTTCTATTTCCCAGTTTCATTAATCAATTTCTCATGTATCACTTTTTTATTTTCCCATTTTTCTTTAACCTATTTTTCATTTAACTTTTGTTTGAAAAACTTTTAATTTTCCCATTTTTCAATTTCCCTTATTCATTTAGTATTTCCTTATTTATCACATTCTATTTCCCCGCAAAACTTAGAAAAAATTAAATGCAAATGAGGAGAGGCACGTCATCAGGCTACACCTTCCCCAATTGGTTGGTTAGCGTCACCCCTACTTTGCTTTCAAGAAAGATGGCGACCTAACGGGTTATCAATAAGCAGAAGCTCATCAACTTCATTATAAAATAGTGTTATTACTCCTGACTTTATTTTGGTGTGGCCGCTCAGACAGAACGTGTTTCAGCTGGCGGCTCTCATGGACTCAGAGCTTCACCGTCGGGGTTTTTTTATAGTTTGGACGAAGCGGCCGCTGAAGTTGGCTTACGATTGAAGGTTCAGGACGCCTTCGTAGCTACCAGCTGTGGTCCAACTATAAGGAGCAGACTTGACTGTACATCGTAAGTGAACTGCAATATCCAGTGGCAGCTCTACGGAGCATCGAGCTGAAAGAATGACGGTGGCAAGCCTTGGAGATCTGCATCGGAGGCCATCTTTCAG
>NW_015123309.1:0-701 GCF_001443285.1 Poecilia latipinna
AAAAAATAACCAAACTGAATATTTGGTTATTTTTTTAAGCCCTTCTGTCATTTGACAGGTTATAATTAACACCTTTGACTGGTTCACATGGAGACATGACAGACTTTACGCAAAGAGTTCATCGCAGAGGCAACTAAAATCAATCAATAAAAAAATCCTTTCTGAATATCATCTCATGGACACTAAACTAAATGCGTCTTTCAGACCGGGAGCTGGCAGCGTGTTGAAGAGTGATGGACAGGACACCTTGGTTAGGAAGCTCATTGGAAACCTTTAGTTGAAATGACGCCTTTAACTCCAGTCTCCAGTACAGAACAGAGAAAACTAAAGAGAATGCAAGGTTGTTTTAATCCATTTATAGTCTAAACAGAGGAGCTGTCAGTTTATTTCGAGGAAATAAATAAAGGTGCAGAAGTTAATTAGATCCATGCGCAGTGCGCTGCACAACCAATGCGGACGCGGCAAGAAGAATTAAACTTAACTCGCCCTGCACTTTTAACAAATGGAGTTGAAGATGTTACCCTCCCGCACCCAGAAGGAGAGCGATGCTCAGAAGGAGCGCGGCAGACGTAACGTCTGTCCGTTTTGGAGAAGCGAAACCATGCAAAAAATAAAAATAAAAAATCCTGGTAAAAACGCACGCCCGAACCCTGCACAGGGTTAAAAAGAAAGAAAAAAAAGAAAAAAAATCTGGCAGAGTT
>NW_015123310.1:0-701 GCF_001443285.1 Poecilia latipinna
TTAAGTTTAACCAATTCAATATATTATAATCATCCAACTCAATTTGTTAATTTTCTTTTTTAACAAATTTATTAGGTATGTTTAAGATGACAAATCTAAGTCAGTCTTACTCAAATCATTTAGTTTACTTCAAAAATGGTAAATAAACTTATATAGCGCTTTTCCAGTTATTTTGACGACTGAAAGCACTTTACACTAGAGTCACATTCACACATTCATTTAATGCACAGATCAGTAGGCAACTTGGGGTTAAGTGCCTTGCCAAGGGGGCACATTGACATGTGGCAGGAGGAAGCTGGAATCAAACCTACAACCTTCCAATCACAAGACGATGATTCTACCCACAGAGCCACGGTCGCCTACCAGGGAATCTGGCCCTGGTAGGCCTGAGTCATGGTGTCAGACGAAGGATACAAATATGGTATTGAACTTAATTATTTCAAGTAAAGTCAAAGTAAAAAGGTCATTTAAGGAAAAGATTTGTGTATTTAGATGACACTGTAAAAAGAGTATTAAAATTTAGTTTGGAACTACTTAAAAGTTTGAGTTGACTTTCTGTAGAATTAAGTCAAAGAGATTTTAAATGTTTATTAGAACAAAATAAATGATTTGAGTAAGAGTGACTTAAATTTGTCATGTTAAACCCCCTTATGAATTAATTTATAAAAAACGTAGCAAATTGAGCTGGAAGGACTTAGTGA
>NW_015123311.1:0-700 GCF_001443285.1 Poecilia latipinna
AAATCATTACATTATAACCTCACTCCACTGTGCCCAAAAGCTTGATCAAACAGCTTCATCTCCTCGCTACATCACCCGATCTCCATGAGTTATTGCGTGCTTCACAAGGGAGCGGTGCTGAAAACACAATGCAGCTCATGTTACCAGATAAAGCATCGATCCAGCTGTTCAGATACACATATATTCTCCCAAATCCTTAAACATAAAAGCTTTGTGCCAACATTTGAAAGATGCCGGCTTTTTTTCTTTGCTTCGGATTTCAATATTCAGCTGCAGCTAAAGATTGAAATCCGAAGCAAAGAAAAAAAAGCCGGCAACTTTCAAATGTTGGCACAAAGCTTTGATGTTTAAGGATTTGGGAGAATGTATGTGTATCTGAACAGCTGGATTGATGCTTTATCTGGTAACATTAGCTGCATTGTCTTTTCAGCACCGCTCCCTTTTGAAGCACACAATATCTCATGTAGATCAGGAGATGAAGCTTTTTGATTAACCTAAGGAGCGCAGGAGAGTCAAGTGATAATATAATGCTATTGGGCTCTTTAGAGCTTCACCAGAGTTGATCACATAAAGTCTAGTGCAAATCGGATGAAGCATGTTTGATTTAGAGATGATTTTAGTCATGGCGAGCATTGCTACTCGCTATTTAGCCACCCCCACATGGTTCAGCCAGCAGCCAACATTCACAGAGGGCATCATC
>NW_015123312.1:0-700 GCF_001443285.1 Poecilia latipinna
GGAGGAGACAGCCAGGTGAGGAAAAACTGTTCTTATCTATCGATTCGGTATTTTTATCATACAGACATTAGGCTCTTGTTGATGTGCTATTAGCTAGCTGCTAGCTAACGACTTTGCTAGCAAAGCAAGATAACTAAAAAGCTTCTTCCCTGTATCGTTAATGATATCAGTCATTCTTCAGTATTGTTTATGCAATATGGGCACATCGCCCGTCCAAAACCGATCATCTCCATAATGTATATATGTCCGATCTTCTAATTTCCTTTGCTGCATAATGTACATTGCATTTATTCTAGCATTAGGTACATGTATCTTGAAGTAGAATAGCACTTAAATAAAAGTCCAACAAGGATATTCATTTAGAATTAAAAATAACTCACCCTGAATTACCATGATAGATATAATGTATGTAATAAAAGTGTGTCATTAATGAAGGGGAAAAAACTCAATCCAGACTTTAAGTAAGATTAGGGTCTGGTTCGCAGAGTTTTATTTGCACACATTAGAAATCTTTTCATGTGAGAATCACAAGCAAAACTTTGAGTCACAAACAAAAACTTAGAATAGCAAGAAAAGATTTCTGACATGCACAAATAAGGTTGTTTTGCAAATAATTTTTTCACTTCATGAGACAAAAATGTGTAATTTTAATTTTAAAAAAGGTTTTTTAAGCTAAACTCAGTAGGCTTTTCTCATGATG
>NW_015123313.1:0-700 GCF_001443285.1 Poecilia latipinna
ATTCAAATCAAGGGTATAGACCTTATTAAAGTTACCGGTCAAAGGTACAAATCAAATTAAAGTTAACGGTACAGATCAAATTAAAGTGCACTTTCACATTACATCTAAGTTTAATTGACGCAGTCAATTAAACCTAATTGACTTCCATATCGTTTCAATAAACAATTGTTTTTTTTCCCTTTTATTTCGTTGCGCAACTCCCCAATAAAAAACAAATGACCAAGCCCAGAGTTCTATAGGCCGTTAGCAAAAATCGATCAATAAAAAAATAAACTGTCCTAAAAGGACGAATCTACAAAAATCAAAAGGCCTATCTATAATCTATTCGGCCACAAAATTAACAAAAAGAAAATGACCTTTTAAATCAATAAATGAACTTTTCAGTCATTAATACACAGATTAAGTGGGCGTGTCGCCACCGCATTTCTATTTCCAAAGAAAACAAAGTACGTAAATTAAACGACTCACCGTCGAGCGGTCGACAGGAAACACCCAATTTAATCCTTCGGCCCTTTTAGTAAGCCTCGATCCAGCCGTATTCTTCTATACGTTTAGAAGACGCCGAGACGAGCAGCTGGCCACAGCGACAGCAGCAACAGCGATTGAAATCCGAGTCACCTGTGACCCGGAACTTAAAGGGTGCTGTCAGTTTGACCCGCCAAAATAAAATACGGGTTTCTTATTTTGTGCAGGTTACACT
>NW_015123314.1:0-700 GCF_001443285.1 Poecilia latipinna
GTAGTTGACTGCAGCCAGACCTTGCTTGAAATACAATTTGAAAAAATGACAACACATGTATATCTATATAGTTATCATGGAAAACAATTTAATGACTTATTTTAGTCATAACTTGTTGTGTATGGTGAACTGACAACTCCTCTGACTGTCGGACTTCTTAATGCGCAGGCATGGTACTCACTGCATGTTTGCTATTCTGACAGCGTATGGCTATCTGATAGAACAACGGCTCTCAGTGACACTCCAGTCCTATCTAATAAGAAAAGAGCTGTGGAGAAGAATCAACTGTTTCTGAATGTCACCTCACTATATTGCAGACTTTTGGACATAGCGTTGTCCTATATATGCGAAAAGTCAGTCTACACCTCCGCACAATAATTCAGCGCAGTGAGTGACGTTTTTTCATCACAAATGCTTATGTGTCTCTGTACAGCTAGCTTTGCNAACATTACGTCANCGGAGCTTACCTTCTTTGAGCTACTTTTCTAAGTGACGAAAAAAGTTAGACGTTGACCCCACCGTCTGTAAAAGCGAAGCGCTGCTGAGTTAGCTGTGGCCATCGGATTACTTATGATTTATGCAGCGCTATTCTATTACTGACGATTAGACAGACATCTTCTGCCGCTCAGAGAAAACAACTGCGCATGTCTCAGAGCGCTGTGTGTGAGTGAAAGGTGGGGAAGGGAGTAACAGAAAGTCA
>NW_015123315.1:0-700 GCF_001443285.1 Poecilia latipinna
ATATTTTTGCCATTTTTATGCCATAGTATACTATGAGATTTCTTTGCCATTTTCTACATCATACTATACTATGAGATATTTTTGCCATTTTTATGCCATAGTATACTATGATATATTTTTGTCATTTTTTACATCATACTATTCTATGAGATATGTTTTACCATTTTTTATGCCATAGTATACTATGAGATATTTTTGCCATTTTTTTGCCGTAATATACTATGAGATATTTTTGCCAATTTTCTACATCATACTATACTACGAGATATCTTAGCCATTTTTTTATGCCATAGTATACTATGAGATATTTTTGCCAATTTTTTATGCCATACTATACTATGAGATATTTTTGCCATTTTTTACATCATACTATACTATGAGATATTTTTGCCATTTTTTTATGCCATACTATACTATGAGATATTTTTGCCAATTTTTTATGTCATACTTTACTATGAGATATTTTTGCCATTTTTTTACATCATACTATACTGTGAGATATTTTTGCCAATTCTTTACGCCATAGTATAATATGAGATATTTTTGTCATTCTTGTATGTCATAATATACTGTGAGATATTTTTGCCATTTTTTTAAGCCATAATATACTATGAGATATTTATGCTAATTTTTTTAAGTCATACCATACTATCAGATATTTTTGCCATTTTTTTTTACATCATACTATACTGAGATATTT
>NW_015123316.1:0-700 GCF_001443285.1 Poecilia latipinna
CTAAAATATTATCTGTGTTAGCATAACTTCTGCTGTGGCTTTTGCAATTTTATACATATTCTGTACCTTTGTCACTTATTTGGTTTAAGAAAAAAAAAAGAATAGTCTGAAAAGTCACTAAGTGAAATGTTATCTCTTGAGTCTTCACGTCAGTTGATTTAAACAAAAAATATCCCGACGTGCTGAGGCATCTTCTGCTGTTTTGGTTTAGCAAATTAGGAGGGACAACCACTCCAAGATGGCCACCGTATTTCCTGCGCCCGAGCAGCCAATGCAGGGTCTATTCTTCACTATGTCTATGCTGCCATGTCCCTCAGTGTCTCTTGGCTCTACCCACTTTATGTCATCTTAAGATGATGTCAAGTTAAAAAGAGTCAATTCTACACAATACTGTCATTTAAAACCAACAACTGGACCTATCTAAGCTATGAGATATGTGCTGCATGTGTAACAACACAGCCTTGATGCTAGCTTGTGTCTTGCAAAGTAAGAAATCATGTAATATTTCCAGCATTATGTGTCAGCTGATGACGGCTTGTCAGTTGTCTCTGCTGGATTATCACAGGTTATTCTTCCACTAAGTCTGTCTACAAGGGTTTCTAGTAAAAAGGTTCCTCTTTTAATTCCCAGAACAGGAAGGGGAAAAATCTGAGCCAGAGATTTTTGTTCTGCCTCCATCCTCCATCAAACTGCCCTTAAC
>NW_015123317.1:0-700 GCF_001443285.1 Poecilia latipinna
AAATCTTGTAATACTGAATGAAATGTAGATTTTTATGGTACTTTATATCTGCATTGCGTTATTTATCTATACTATGTTACAGTTTGTTTAGTGCAGGTTTGGGTCTCCCAGTTTTGTCTTCCATTTGTAAAATCACTTTTTTGGTTAGCTTTAATTGAGGAAAAAAATGTTTACTTACTTTGGTGAGAGGTAAATAAATAATCTCTGTTAATTTCTGAAATTAATATGATCACTTGAAAAGATTCCTTGTTGATGTTTACAGAGTGAGGCATTCTCTGTATTTGACAATAAAATACATTTAAATGACATTGGAGTTTGGATGTTTCCACATCCTCGTCTGGAGTCCCAGCTGTACCTGAATGCACCACGAACAGCTGCTGGGGAAACCAGTGGAGTTTCCTCCTACCTGCATTTACATGCAGCTGACTGGCTGCTGATTTTTCTACCATTCCTGGTGGAACTGCATGTTTGCTGAGCTTGTTATCTGAAGTCCAGAGCTGAGACCCATCTGGGGAAAATACCAAAGACTGTGGAAGATCTCCTGTGTACCGGGGCCAAAGACCAAACATCCAAAGACCCTCAGCAGCTACAGGCTGGTAGAGCTGACCTTTGACCTGATGGAGACCCTGGAGAGGCTGGTCCAGATGATGGTACAAAGACGGACTTTAGATATAATCAAGATGATGAAAAACCCTGAGCA
>NW_015123318.1:0-699 GCF_001443285.1 Poecilia latipinna
TCATGTGACAAAGTGGTTCAGTTTATGTTCACCACTTGTCCCTTATATTTTCTCATTCACTTATTTTTATAGTTGGTTATAATAATTAATGTAAACATTGCAATTTTGCTTTACTTACTATCCCGGGTTTGTTTGTGTTAGCATTATGTTGCAGGATCTATCTATGTTTAGGTTGGTTATTATTTCTGGATTGTGGGTTGAATTTGTTTCAAGGTGTATTTATTTTTTCTTTGTACTCACCATCATTTGTCCTTGTAGATCTGCAGGAGTGTGGGAGGGGCCGACCCAGTACTTCCTGATTAAGTGGCTGGATGATGTCAGTGATTACCTTATTGGGTTCTACCAATTAGAGGGTTTTTCTTTTGTGTATTGCTTTGTTTGTTTTTCTTTAAAAATAACCTTTTGAGTTATCTTGGATTATGTAATTTATTTTGCAGATAATTTCATTATGTAGGAGTTTGTAAATTGATTTGTAGTTTTGGTGTTTCTTTGTTTAGATTTTGTTTGTTTGACCTGTTCCTTGGTGGCTGTGTCCAATCAAGCACAGGTGTGGTGCCAAGTTTGTATAAAAACAGTGAGTTTTTGAATGCTGGGGGAGAAGTCTGAGAAATGACTGAATAAAAAAATATAACTGGATGAAACTGAAGCAGTGGCTGGACCTGATTTTCTGCTCACTTCTGATCCTTGAGCCTAACCTAC
>NW_015123319.1:0-699 GCF_001443285.1 Poecilia latipinna
TGTCATGACGGAAGGTTACTTCTTGACCCACATGCAAAAAACCAGAGAACCGATAATCAGTAAAAGATGTTTAATATAAAGCACAACAGCACAGATAAACTGTGTTCCGGGGGGAGCGGCAACTGGAGCGGGCTGGAAGAGAGAATGAGTGATGAGTTTGAGGACTGTGGGATGTTTCAGTTCCGAACGAGCGGCAACGGTCTTACTAGATCAGGCGGCAGGTAAGCGGGGGCGGATACTGGGATTTCCTGGGGGTGTTTTCGGGTGTGGGGTTCTGCTGCGGAACCAGCTAGTGTCTTGGGAAGATCCAGCGGACGGCGTTGGAGGGCGGACAGATACGGACCTCAGCTCACCGGGGCAGATCGAGGGAGGCAGCCAACGAGGGGTAAGTACGCCAGGTACAGCCAGGAGCTCAAAAGCCTCGAGTGGTCGGACCACGACGTCACGAGGGAGTTGTCTGAAAAACAAAGAAACACAACAGGAGTCACTGGGAGGTTCACAAGGAATCAACAAACGCTATGATGATGGCCTGCAGTACCATTACTGGTTAACACTCTGGCATCGATGTGTTGGCTGACTCCACTCTTAAGCCTCTGCGGAGATGAGACAATCTCCGACAGGTGTGAGGATCCCAGCGTCGCCGGTCACGCCCACCAGAGATCATCCACCAGGCGGTCCCTGGTGGAAGGAGCGAGAAGC
>NW_015123320.1:0-699 GCF_001443285.1 Poecilia latipinna
TATGTGCTTCGGGCACATTATGATTTTTGTCTATTTCTTTTTTTTTTGTTTTCTTATAGACCTTGATTAAATGACCTTTTGTAAATATATTTTGGAGTTTGGATAATTTTTTTTGGTCATTTAATTACGTTAATTTGTGGTGCTGTTGGTCCGCCTATAAATAGGCTGGCTTTCGGCATGTAGGGAGCCTCCCCTCCATTCCCGCCTGGGCTCCGCCTCTCCGCTCGCTCCCGCTCGCTCCACCACCACCAGCTGCTGTGGGCCGCAGCTGAGGGTTCCAGCCTGCCATGCGGTATCTTTGTTAACCTTTGTTTGTTTGTTTTTTCGTTGTGATTTTGGCCTGGTGGGACCGGTTGTCCTGTTTTCGATCTTTCTTTTGCATTAGGTTATTTTTGTTTTAGTCCGGTACGAGTAGGGGCTTCGACGGCCCTGTATAGGGTTGGCCCCCTGCTGTACCGTTTTGTTCTGTTTGACCGGCTCACCAGGTCCAATTTTCTGTTAATACTTTTGGGGTTTTGTTTTCTTTTTCTTTGGGACACGGGATCTGAGGGTTTGAATGCCATTTTCTTCACAGAAAATCAGAAGAACCTGAATTAAGAAAAACAAAGTGAAGAGAATTTATGAATAAAATATTTTGTTGAACCCTCATCTTTTGTCTCGTGTCCTCAAGTATGTTGTGCCCTTGGTGGACGTAACAGT
>NW_015123321.1:0-699 GCF_001443285.1 Poecilia latipinna
TGGCACCAGGACACCCTAAGACGCAGTTCGATGATCGATTTTGTGATCGTTTCATCGGATCTGCGGCCGTATGTCTTGGACACTCGGGTGAAGAGAGGTGCGGAGCTGTCCACTGACCACTACCTGGTGGTGAGTTGGCTCCGGTGGTGGGGGAGGACGCCGGTCAGACCTGGCAGGCCCAAACGTGTAGTGAGGGTCTGCTGGGAACGTCTGGCGGAATCCCCTGTGAGACGGAGCTTTAACTCCCATCTCCCGCAGAACTTCGAACACGTTCCGGGGGAGGTGGGGGACATTGAGTCTGAATGGACCATGTTCCGTGCCTCCATTGCCGAGGCGGCTTATCGGAGCTGCGGCCGCAAGGTTGCTGGTGCCTGTCGCGGCGGCAACCCTCGAACCCGTTGGTGGACACCTTCGGTGAGGGATGCTGTCAAGCTGAAGAAGGAGTTCTATCGGATCTTTTTGGCCTGTGGGACTCCAGAAGCAGCTGATGGGTACCGGCGGGCGAAGCGGCATGTGGCTCGGGTGGTCGCTGAGGCAAAAACCCGGGCGTGGGAGGAGTTCGGAGAGGCCATGGAGAAAGACTTCCGCACGGCTTCGAGGCGATTCTGGGCCACCATCCGGCGTCTCAGGAGGGGGAAGCGGTGCAGCTCCATCACTGTTTATAGTGGGGATGGTGTGCTGCTGACCTCAACTAGGGAC
>NW_015123322.1:0-699 GCF_001443285.1 Poecilia latipinna
AGTCATGTCATCTACAGAAGTTTTCCGATGACTCTGCGATTGTCGGGTGTGTGAGAGGTGGAGAGGAGGGGGAGTACAGGACACTGGTGGACGGCTTTGTGGAGTGGTCTGAAAGGAATCACCTGAGGCTTAACATCAGTAAGACCAGAGAGATGGTGATCGACTTCAGGAGGAGGAAGACGCCTTCACAGCCACTGAGGATTAAGGGGGGGGGGGTGGAGGAGGGGGAGGACTATAAATATTTGGGAGTGGTGATCGGCAACAGTCTACACTGGTCATCCAATACTGATGCTGTGTACAAGAAGGGGATGAGCAGACTCTATTTCCTAAGGAAGCTTAGATCCTTTAATGTGTGCAGCAAGATGTTGGAGATGTTATACAACAGCATTGTTGCTGGTGCCATTTTCTTTGCTGTTGTGTGTTGGGGTAGCAGCATCAGAGCCAGCGACTCTAAAAGACTGAATGGGGTCATCAGGAAAGCTGGCTCTGTAATGGGTCTGCAATTGGAGACCCTGGAAAATGTGGTGGAGAGGAGAACGTTGACAGACAGCGGAGCACTTTCTCACACAGACTGCTTCAACTCCGTTGTCGCAGGGACAGACACAGGAAATCTTTCCTGCCACAGGCTATCACTTTATATAACAAACGTTAAGTTACCTTTGTACATATCTGCCCATTAATCGATATTGTACAGATTGT
>NW_015123323.1:0-699 GCF_001443285.1 Poecilia latipinna
TCAGGCAGACGGTGGAGGCGCTAAAGTTCGTTCACGCGCACGGCATCGTGCACAGAGACGTGAAGGACGAGAACATCTTGGTGGACACGCGGACGCTGGAGGTCAAGCTCATCGACTTCGGCTCCGCTGCTCTGCTGAAGGAAAAGGCGTACGACGACTTCGAAGGTATGGAGCCGCTGGGGCTAACGGGTCAGTCGGTTGGCGGAGCCTCATCTGTCCCCTCCCTACAGGTACAAGAGTCTACAGCCCACCTGAGTGGGTCCAGGCGCAGTCTTACCACGCTGAACCGCTCACCGTGTGGTCGCTCGGCATTCTCCTCTTCAACATGGTGTGCGGAGACATTCCGTTCCACTGCGACGAGGAAATCATAAAGGCCACGCCCTATTACACTCGACATGTCTCTAAAGGCAAGTGCCGACCTGCTACTCCCTAATAGTTTGAGTTGTGTGTGGTGCTGACTATGTCTGCCACTTCCTGCAGAATGCAAGGCTCTGATTGATTGGTGTCTGTCGCTCCGGCCGGAGGACCGCCCCTCGCTGGAGCAGATCCTGATGCACCCCTGGATGGAGGTCGGGGAGAAAGAGAAAAACGAGGAAGGGGAGCACAGCTCGCTGCCCTTTGCAGCGCTCTGAACCGGGTCAGAATGGAAAAGGAAATATAGTCACTTTTATTTCATCAATAGCTGCTCCTCTTCCTCAC
>NW_015123324.1:0-698 GCF_001443285.1 Poecilia latipinna
CCTTAAACCAAAAATAACACATAAAATCAACAGAACAAAATGAGGTACAATTCCTTTTCCTAACTTATGAAACATAATATTCAATCCTAAGTATACAAGTTAACACAATCATTTTCCAAAACCCCATTTAGCATAAATCCTGAGCAATTTTCTAAAACTAAACAAAACATTTTCATTCAAACAATTTCCATTTGATTCTGATATTGTCACAGATAGTACAATTTTCAAATACATTCATCATTTACTAGATTAGTAATTCTAAAATTAGATAATACAATTTTCATTAAAAAACATGCTATTAGTACTTAGAAAAATGTATTAGAAATTAAATGTTTTAACATTCTATGTTGTATTCAGTTTTACACCATCCCAGATGTTAGTTCTGAAAGACTTTTGGTCTTCCGTGAACCGAGCAAACTTCTCTCTCCCAGGCTCCAGTGATTCTGCCCTCCTGGAGATGCTAATTTTATGACCTCCTGTTCCTCTCTGATAACACAGAGCCTCAGTGAGAGTTCCCTTTTGATCTGTATTTTCCTTCTTGTACTTTGAATATTTACCCATCAATAGTTAAGTTTTTAAATCATTAACACAAACCTGTTCAAAATTAAGAAATAAATGAGAATGTTCAATATACCTTTTACACATGCCGTAAGATTAACTGTATTAAACACTAAAAATAATCATTTTTCCTCAACAAT
>NW_015123325.1:0-698 GCF_001443285.1 Poecilia latipinna
TCAGAGTTAGGACCTGTCTGGGAGTCAGGACCAGTCTCAGAGTCAGGACATGTCTCCAAGTCAGGACCGGCCTCCGAGTGAGGACCGGTCTCAAAGTCAGGACCTGTCTCAGAGTCAGGACATGTCTCCAAGTTAGGACATGTCTCTGAGTCAGGACCTGTCTCAGAGTCAGGACCTGCCTCGAGTCTGAACAGATGTCTGAGTCAGGACCCACCTCCGAGTCAGGACCAGTCTCAAAGTCAGGACATGTCTCCAAGTCAGGACCCGCCTCCGAGTGAGGACCCGTCTCAGAGTCAGGACCCGTCTCAGAGTCAGGACCTGTCTCAGAGTTAGGACCTGTCTGAGAGTCAGGACCTGCCTCCGAGTCAGGACCAGTCTCCGATTCAGGACCCTCCTCAGAGTTAGGACCTGTCTCAGAGTTAGGACCTGTCTGAGAGTCAGGACCTGTCTCAGAGTTAGGACCTGTCTCAGAGTTAGGACCTGTCTCAGAGTCAGGACATGTGTCCGAGTCAGGACATGTGTCCGAGTCAGGACCTGTCTCAGAGTCAGGACCTGCCTCGAATCTGGACAGATCTCTGAGTCAGGACCAGTCTCCGAGTCTGGACAGATGTCTGAGTCAGGACCTGTCTCCGAGTCAGGACCTGTCTCAGAGTCAGGATCTGTCTCAGAGTCAGGATCTGTCTCAGAGTCAGGATCTG
>NW_015123326.1:0-698 GCF_001443285.1 Poecilia latipinna
AGAAAATGTGCTTTTATTTATTTTTATAATGTTTGAAATTTCACCAAATCCTGATTAACACTGAAGAATCCTATTTTTTTGTTATATTTTAAGGATTGTATTATTTTATTTATTTTGGTAAACACTACTACCTGTACTGTAGCTTTAAGAGAGTGTTCTATGACATCATTACTGTTCTACCCTCAGTTGGCGCTAGGCTGCCTGAGGAGGGTAGGAAAGTTTCTTTGCTCTTGGTTAAGTTCATGGTTTTTTTTTTATATTTGTAAAATAATTGAAAGCACATGCAGCTGTGAATGTTTATGTTTTAAGACATACATTTCTTTTGACAAGTTAAGAAAATTTTGTTGTAAATATTAGAGCTGATATTGTTATTAGTTAGTCACAGGGTTTCTCCATGTGCTTATCTGCTAGGGGAATTCTGACTCCTGTGTGTGGAAGAGCTGCATGTTAAAGGGCTTTTTGTATTTTTATTTGTGCAGGTATGTGTATTTGGTTCTTTTGTTCTACAATGTTTAAGCTGGTTGTATTAAGTACACAAAACATCTGGGTTATGTAATTATCTCAGTTTCCTTTATTTTTATTTTTTTATTTTTGTATTATTGTGAATTTATTTCTGGGAACAATACTATGGAACCCTGAGTTGGCGCTAGGCTGCCTGAGGTGAGGGGAATTCCGACTTCTGTGTGTGGAAGGGCTGC
>NW_015123327.1:0-698 GCF_001443285.1 Poecilia latipinna
GCTGAAGCTCATGTCTCTGCAGGTCTTCATGGAGGACAGCTAACAGCTTCAACAAAGGCTGCAGATGAAGAGTTGATGAGGAAAATGGTTCCAGCTCTGGAAGCAGAGTTCTCAGAGCTTTGGGAGGATCTGACAGAAACTAGGACTTTTTCTGGAACCAGACAACAATCACCACATTTTGGTCTCAGTTACAAACTCAGAGGAAACTAGTGGAGGAGGAAGAGGAGAGGATGATGACGGGATGAAGAAGATCAACACTGTTCACAAAGTTTATAATTAATGCAACGGTTTGTTTTAATGGTTCAACTTTCCATCAAACCTAAACAATTATTTTATAAAAACAGTCAAAGATCCTAAAAGGTGAATTATGGAGTTGCAGCTCAACGAGTGAAGAGAGTTTAAAGTTTAAAAAGTCTCTCTGGATGATTGGATCTTAGAGCAAATAGCCATTTTCTAGAGTTCAGGGTTTTCTATTCATTTCAACCTGAAAACTGATAAAAAGTTAAATATTTTTAAATGATCAAAATGTCTAAAAAACTAGAAGCTGCAGCTGTCCTGGATGAACTGAATATTTAGATGTTTGAATGGCTGAAATCATCCAGAGGATGAAGGAAGTAGTTAAAGGCCAAAAACATCCAGAATCAACTTGAAGAAAGAAGAAGAAACAGGAGGACAATAGTGCTGAATCAGCATTAATG
>NW_015123328.1:0-698 GCF_001443285.1 Poecilia latipinna
ATTGTTGGGGATCAGGCTGGGTTAGTGTTTTTCCAGGTCTATCCACCAGAGGGCGCCTTGCGGCTGCATTTCTCCAGAGGTTGGACCAACAGGTCTTGGTTGATGCACCTGCAAGAAATAATCATCACCGTGAGCAGCAGGCGGCCAGTTCCTCCTCGCCAGAGTGTTTGCCAGCAGTGGTAAACAGAGCCCTCATAGTGTTGCTAAACAGCTTGAGATTTTGCTACGTTGCTTCTTCATAGTCTAATCTGTTTTTGTGGATCCTCTCTAGGTTGTTGCATCGGAACCGTTCGAGTTACCGGAGTCTTGGAGGAATCCTCTCGTGCCGCTGCTGCACCGTTTCCTCTCGGTCTTGTGAGTTAGACCACCCTGTCCGCCCTCCAGCCCTGTGAACCACCTGAGCAGCCAACAACCAGCCTCGCCTACCTGGCTCCGCTTGCCTCTCCCCGCTCGCTCTCCAGCCACTGCAAGTAAGAACTTACGGAGTTTCCTTAGAACTGAAATTTCCCATCCGCATTTGAACTCACCATTGCTCTCTACCTGTGTGCAGTAATCCCCGGATCCTGGACCGAAGAAAGATTAACTCCAACTGACTGTAACTTCTTTATTTCTCAGAGCTGTAAATAAACCTTTATCTAAACCCAGTCTCCTCTGAGTGTTTCTGCATGTGGGTCAAGAGTCTCAAACCCATCATGACA
>NW_015123329.1:0-698 GCF_001443285.1 Poecilia latipinna
GATGAGTTGGTCTCAGGGGTTCGGCGGAGCCTCTGCCGCGGAGGTAAAGACACACTTGTGTAAAGTCGTGATGACGCGCCCCGCTTTGCCATCACTTGCTGCAGAGGATCACGTTACATTGCTTAGCCAATCAGAGCTGTGGAGGAGCAGTGATTGAAGGAGTTCCACTCTCAGCATGGATTTGAACTTGTGTCTTTAATTACTTCAGCAAAACTCACCGTTTTTACTAAATTCTATAGTCTAAATCTGCTCCTTAGTCGCATCTTTTCGGGGTTGCTATTGCCTCTAGTGGCTTGGGGTGGTAACACAACTAATATAATTACATTACTAAATCAGAATACCTCAAAGTATTTTGTGTGTCGGGGGTTGTGGGTTGGAATAAGAAGGGTTCGGTGAATGCGCATATGCAACTGGGGGGTTCGGTACCTCAAAAAAGGTTAAGAACCACTGTACTAGGTCATCAAATCACTACGTTGCCTGTAGGAATTTTTAATGTCCAGCAGGTGTCAGTATTGAGTGACACAGTATCGACACAGAATCGACATAGTTTTGCTATGTGTCGAAACGATACATGACGCCTCATCTACCCATCACTAATAATGGTGGTTTAATGAGCCAAACAAGCTCAACAGTCCAGATAACAGGCAGCACAACAGAGCGGAAAACCAAAGGCTCAGCACGGTAGCAACTGAATAAAC
>NW_015123330.1:0-698 GCF_001443285.1 Poecilia latipinna
GGAAAATAATGCCGGAGGAAATCCACTGCAACGGGAACAGGCTGAGAACAGAGGCAGCGATTCGGCACAAGGTCAGTCAATACGTGTGTGTTGATGTGCGTTTATGTTATATGGAGTATGAAATTATTTTTAGGCAACTCCTTAGTTTTTGTTTATGTGACAATTATATAAAATACATTTAACATGCAGTCGGAGCGATACCGAGCACGGTAATTTAAAAACAGCCGAGAGCAGCAATGCTCCAAACCACACAAGAAGTCAGTCAGATTAAGGTCCAAAACCTTCGCTTTACAGCCGTTTAAGTGGCACCGACCCACATAAAAAACCCACAGAACAAATGGTGCAAATCACGTATTTCCCTAATCCCGAATATATGATTATCTACCTTTGCTGTTTCATAATTATCCACGTTAGAGTGAATTTTTCCACTTGACTGCTATAATTTGTTCTTGCGTTACACAACGTAATTTCTCTTTTTTTCGCTCTGAGATTCTGCTTAGAAAATGAAGTTATGAAGTTACATCCTCCTGCTGCTTCTTGTTTTTAAAATGGTTAACGGTTACTGTGGGCAAATCCAACAAGGACCAAGTGAAAAACTCCATCTCTAACACAGAGTGACCTGTGCACCGGAAGCAGGCTATGTGGAAAAAAAATGCGGAAGTGCTAAAACGGAAGTCCGTGGCATATACCCTATTAAA
>NW_015123331.1:0-697 GCF_001443285.1 Poecilia latipinna
GCCTAATATATGAAAAAAGTCCTAAAATAGGCCATTCATTGAAGGTGCGCCTTATAGTGCGGAAAATACGGTAGTTTATCTGTTTGATCATGTGTTAGCAGTGATCTTGGCCCCTCTACCACAAATTTACAAAAAATATCTGTTAATTTGGCTGCTTCTTTCTCTAACATGTTCATATTTTCCCCCTTAAGTTTTTCAGCCCCACCCATTTCTTTATCTTTTCTTTTTGGCATGTTGTGTGATTTAACTTGCTCCTCTTTATTTCTTTCGATTTCTAACCGGGAAGTGCCACTCATATCTCTCAGTACAGAATAACCCAGTCTGATGTTTCACAGCCTATGAACCGACAAACTGGCTGTACAGAAGCACTGATGTGCTTTATTTATGGGGTGAAAAAAAACTGATAGGTATTTTCCTCGAACCTTCATTAAAAGAACCACAGACAATGTATATGAATTTTATGGTGAAGCTTTTGCAAAAGGAGAAGTCTCAGCAAACTGCTCCTCCGAGCCGTTCAATGAGCGTTCTGAAGACTCTTGGTTACAGCTTGTCTTTTATTATCAAGTAAAAATAGGGAGGTTAGGTAAGGAAGACAGCAGAGACAAAAAATACTACTGCACACAGGCAGTTTCTAAAATAAGGAGTATTCCGGTTGATAAGGAGGCACCTGTGTAAAGTAATTTAAGGTCTGGGAAAC
>NW_015123332.1:0-697 GCF_001443285.1 Poecilia latipinna
CAAATGAAGAACTGTCATTTTGTGTTTCTTCACTTTCTTTTACAAATTGCTAAGTCATCCTTACTAAGGTCTACGCTATGTGGTATCTAAACATGAATATTCAAAAAGTTCATGAACCTACATGAAAACTACATTTTAAGTTTTAGTTATATTCTGTGATGTTTTCAAAAATATTAACTTACAAAATGAATCAGCCAGTCATAAACCTCTCAGTCACCTTCCCTTCCTACGTAACAAACCAGAATAAGACGGTGTTGGCAGTAAAACAGTTCTGTTGGGAAAGTTTCTGTCTGGTTTTAGAGCCCATCACTGCACTGACAGCAGTAAAAGTCATTAATGATTCTCTGATGACCTAAGATATTGGACTTGTGTCTCTACTTGTCCTGTTAGATCTCAGTTCTGCTTCTGGTCCAGTGGATCACAATATTCTCTTGAACGGGCTGCAGAAGCTACAGGAAGTTTGAGCTGTCTGTGTTGATGTCTGATGCACTGAATGATTTGGAAAAACTTTGTGGGATTGTTGGTTTGTCATTCTGGCTGAAAGCTGAATGCTGTTGATCTTCATTGTCCTGGTGAATCGTCCATTTTGCTGACAGGTCTCTGAGATTTTCAGCTTCTTGTTCGTCCTTCCTTCAGTGATCTCCATCTCATCATTCACACCTGAAGCTCAGCTCATGCTGGTACTAGTTGCTACTCT
>NW_015123333.1:0-697 GCF_001443285.1 Poecilia latipinna
GGAGCTGCAGTTTGTCAAAGATCAGCTGTGATTTTCTGGCCTCAGCTCTGAAGTCCAACAGCCTCCATCTGACAGAACTGAACCTGAGAGGAAACGACCTGGAGGAGTCAGATGTTCAGCAGCTGAAGCGTTTTGTAGAGACTTTACAGTAAGTAAATGTTTGTAGTGAGTCCAGCTGCTGTCAGCATATTGAACTAAACCCAGTTAGCATCAAAGCAAAGCTCCAGTGTTCCCAGTAAAGCTGCAGCTTCTCAGTGGGAGGAGAATGGTTCAGGCTTCCTGATTGGACACAGAGACAGCAATCAGCCAATCAGAGGAGCAGCAGCTTGCTGTGTTCCTGTGTTTGAGTTTGAGTGAAGATGAGTGATGTTGCTGTGTCCATGTCTCCAGGAAGTCCAGCTGGACTCCAACGTCCAGCCGTCCAACATGTCTAGAGACAGTGGTCCTCATTCATCAAACTGTGGCAGCAGCAGATCTGATCTCAGACCTGCTTGTTCTCTCAGTTCAACAGGAATCTACTGATCAGGTTCATCTTGGTCACAGCTCTGAGATCAGTCTGACTGCAGCCTGGAAACCATCCTGGATGTGCTGCGTCACTGACTGCTGCTGGAGAGGCTGGAAACACTCACTGATCTGATCTCTCCATCCTTCTTCTCTCTGCAGGTGGAGGTATTGATCTCTGTAAAGTAGAGAACGG
>NW_015123334.1:0-697 GCF_001443285.1 Poecilia latipinna
CATGTTTGGGCTTGTGAAAATGCCCAAAATGACAGTCATTAAGTGTCATTAATATTAACTATTACCTCAAGTAAAGTGAAACAAGTTACAACAGTTATGAATATGTCATTAAGTGTCATTACAGTGTCATTAATATTAACTTTTACCTCAAGTAAATTGAAACTAGTAGCAACAATTATAAAGATGTAATTTAGTATTACAGTGACAAATGCAATGCTAACAGAGTTACTGATATTAAGTCTTACCTCAAATGAAGTGAAACACACTGGACTACTTATAACTACCATCAACAAACCCTTTGTACATTGGAATAAAACAAAAGATAACTTGTTCTAAGATAACAGGGTTTAACGTCTGGTCAGTATATTGTTACTCTGAAATGCTGATTAAAAAACTAAAACAGAATTACTTAAGAAAATAGGTTCTTTCAACAGTAACATTTTTTGCTTTATGTCAGCCATCTCCTTCACAATAGTCTTCCTGTAATGCTCTGAAAACAGGAGCTCTTCTTCTTGTCTTCATTTCCTGGAAGCAGCTCTTTGAAGGTGTCCAGAAATGCTCAGAAATTACAGCAATAGTTAATCATGGCAAAAGCCTTTTCATGAATTCAAACTTGGTGAATCTCTTCTTTAATGTATAGTTTTAGGCACATGAGTGTATCTTGTTACTTAATGAGCATTCTAATGAGTATCTGACC
>NW_015123335.1:0-697 GCF_001443285.1 Poecilia latipinna
GGATTGTCCCATAACAGGGTGGAAAATCAACGTCTTTGATTCTGAAATCTGACGATTTTCATCATTGGTTGCAGGATTGCCTCCTTCAAGTCAAAGTATAGGCAGAGTATTTGTCCTGGCTCTATTTGGGAAAACATGTGATATCCCTGTAGTGGATTTTCCTATGACAGGTACTCATTGTTCCCCTCACAGGAGTCAATGGGGGTACCAAGTGGAATGAAAACAGACAAATGGCAAAGACATCTGTTAATACCTCAGATTACTCTGCAGCTCTATTCCATCATCTGACATTTTTTATTTTACTTAAAATGATGACTTTTTACCCTAATTTCCACCCATAACAGGGTGGAACTTTTCTAACTAATCTAGTTAGCTAAACTAACATTTAGCTAGTTGTTCACCACAACTAGCTAAATGTGGTGAACATTTAGCTAGCTAACCTTCAACATAATAACAAACCTTTAATGACTAAATCTAATGTAATGTTTTTTAAATTCTACTGAATAAACATTTTTCACAATCTGTCCTAACAGGGTGGAACTTTAAGGTTGACTCATACAGGTTTAACATATTTAAGATAAGAAAAAGTATAGAGATGGTGACAGTTGAAGCTTACTTTGTTTTCCATGGTTGAATTTACTTCAAAACCTTTGATGTCACTTCCATTAAATGGTTTTTATGGAATTTTAGACTTTTT
>NW_015123336.1:0-697 GCF_001443285.1 Poecilia latipinna
AACAGACAAATGGCAAAGACATCTGTTAATACCTCAGATTACTCTGCAGCTCTATTCCATCATCTGACATTTTTTATTTTACTTAAAATGATTACTTTTCACCCTAATTTCCACCCTGTTTTGTTCATGAACATAACAGGGTGGAACTTTTCTAACTAATCTACCTGTAGCTCTTTATGTGGTGAACATTTAGCTAGCCAACCTTCAAAAGAATAACAAACCTTTAATGACTAAATCTAATATAATGTTTTTTAAATTCTACTGAATAAACATTTTTCACAATCTATCCTAACAGGGTGGAACTTTAAGCTTTACTCATCCAGGTTTAACAAATTTAAGATAAGAAAAAGTACAGAGATGGTGACAGTTGAAGCTTACTTTGTTTTCCATGGTTGAATTTACTTCAAAACCAATTGATGTCACTTCCATTAAATGGTTTTTATGAAATTTTAGACTTTTTGAAGGCAAAAAGGAAACATCCTAACAAGGTGGAAAGTTAGTACTGGGACATGTATAATATGAAGAAAATATCAAATAAGAAAAATTGTTTCAACAGATTCAATTGCATATTAAAATAAGGTTTAGTCCAGTTAATTACCTTATTGAAGAAAAAAAATAAAACAATATATTTTATAGTTTAAACTTCATGAGGAAGTTTATTGCACTGCACTGTGGACACAATGAAATTAAGCATGTC
>NW_015123337.1:0-697 GCF_001443285.1 Poecilia latipinna
TTAAGTTATCAATGTAAAACAGACAATGTTCTGGAATATTCTCTCTCTCTTGCATCATAGAATTTCTTATCAATAATAAAACAGACAGCATTCTGGAACATTCTCTCTCTTGCATCATATTAAAATTAAGTTATCAATGTAAAACAGACAATGTTCTGGAATATTCTCTCTCTCTTGCATCATATAAGTTCTTATCAAAATAATACAGGCAACATTCTGGAACATTCTCTTTTGCATCACATTAAATTAAGTTCTTATCAATAATAAAACAGACAGCATTCTGGAACATTCTCTCTTGCATCACAATAAATTAAGTTCTTATCAATGTAAAGCAGGCAGCATTCTGGAACCTTCTCATTCTGGAACATTCTCTCATGCATCACATTAAATTAAGTTCTTATCAATAATAAAACAGACAACATTCTGGAACCTTCTCATTCTGGAACATTCTCTCTTGCATCACAATAAATCAAGTTGATATCAATGTAAAGCAGGCAGCATTCTGGAACCTTCTCTTTTATATCAAATGGTTAATAAGGGGTCAGGCCCTCTTTGTGACTTTTGACCCAGTTATACCAATGCAAATTTTCTGATGCAACTCCTCCTCACACAGATAGACTCCACCCCCAACTGCTTTTATCTTCCTGATCCTTGCAGATTCCCCAGCCCACTTTTACGAATGAGCCAATAGAGATAA
>NW_015123338.1:0-696 GCF_001443285.1 Poecilia latipinna
ATGTGGTGCACCTACAAATGGCACCACAGTGTTTTGTTGTTTTTTTTTTTTGTTTGCAGTTCGTTATGTTCATCTGTCTTTATTTGTAGTGCTTTTCTGGGAAGGGGACAGGAGCGGTAATGGCGACGCGGAACCTTTGTTTGGGGGGGTGTTGCTTCCAGGTTGGTTTTGGGATGGACTTCCGGTTTGTCTCAAATACAATCTGGATGTTAACAGCAACAGTAGTCGTCATTGCTGACTCCTTGTCTATTTTCTCTTCAGGGCAGGATGGGGTTGGGGAAAAGCACCAAGGCTATCGTGTGGGATATTTAGCATCTCGGTTAACCAGAATAAGTAGTGGAGTTAGGTTTTGTGGACCGTTTGGCTGATTTTCTGAGGCGGATTTTGGCGTTGGCTCGCTCTGAGGGCCGTTGGATCTTAACGTCTCCATGGAGGGCCGTTGGATCTTAACGTCTCCATGGAGGGCCGTTGGATCTTAACGTCTCCATGGAGGACCGTTATATCCCAACATCTCCATGTTAAATACGTGCTATTTTGGTCTGTTCTTTTTATTGTTGGCTGTTAAAGCAAATTAAGTACCCTTTTCCCAAAATATGGGTTGTATTGTGGGCCAAATTCAAGTAATGCATGAAGAGGTTCAAAGTGGGTTAAAAGTTTACTTTTTAAAAGTGCAAAGAATAATATTCATTGTTTGAT
>NW_015123339.1:0-696 GCF_001443285.1 Poecilia latipinna
GAGGTCAGTTTTTTTTCATTGAATAATCGGGGGGGAAAAATTTACTTCATACTCTGCGTACCAAACCTAAACATACTGAAAGTCTGGATTGAGTTTTTTCCCCTTCATTAATGACACACTTTTATTACATACATTATATCTATCATGGTAATTCAGGGCGAGTTATTTTTAATTCTAAATGAATATCCTTGTTGGACTTTTATTTAAGTGCTATTCTCCTTCAAGATACATTTACCTAACGCCAGAATAAATGCAATGTACATTATGCAGCAAAGGAAATTAGAAGATCGGACATATATTCATTATGGAGATGATAAGTTTTGGACGGGCGATGTGCCTCGTACACAGGGAAGAAGCTTTTCAGTTATCTAGCTTTGCTAGCAAAGTCGTTAGCTAGCAGCTAGCTAATAGCACAACAACAACAACAACAACAGCCTAATGTCTGTATGATAAAAATACTGAATCGATAGATAAGAACAGTTTTTCCTCACCTGGCTGTCTCCTCCCGTTCAGTAGTTCTTCAGAGAAAAGCAGACGCAGAGGCCTGTCAGTGTCTGTTGTATTTCATTACCTCTCTGCTTAAACCGCGACTCCATGCTGAAGCAGAAACGATACTTCAACGTTTTCCGTCATCTGACAAGTAGCAAGTCTACTCCACTTTATTCACCAAAAACGTTTTTTTAAATATATAATTCA
>NW_015123340.1:0-696 GCF_001443285.1 Poecilia latipinna
TCTTGACCCACATGCAAAAACAAGAGAACCGATAATCCGTAAAAGATGTTTAATATAAAGCACAACAACAGCACAGATCAACTGTGTTCCTGGGGGAGCAGCAACTGGAGCGGGATGAGTTCAAGGACTGTGGGATGTTTGAGTTCTGAACGAGCGGCAATGGTCTTACTAGGTCAGGCGGCAGGTAAGCGGGGTGGATACTGGGATTTCCCGGGGTGGTTTCGGGTGTGGGGTTCTGCTGCGGAACCAGCTAGTGTCTTGGGAAGATCCAGCGGACGGCGTTGGAGGGCGGACAGATACGGACCTCAGCTCACCGGGGCAGAACGAGGAAGGCAGCCAACGAGGGGTAAGTACGCCAGGTACAGCCAGGAGCTCAAAAGCCTCGAGTGGTCGGACCACGACGTCACGAGGGAGTTGTCTGAAAAATGCATAAACACAACCGGGGTCACTGGGAGGTTCACAAGGGATCAACAAACGCCATGATGATGGCCTGCAGTACCATTACTGGTTAACACTCTGACATCGATGTGTTTGCTGACTCCACTCTTAAGCCTCTGCGGAGATGAGACAATCACCGACAGGTGTGAGGATCCCAGGGTCGCCGGTCGCGCCCACCAGAGATCATCCACCAGGCGGTCCCTGGTGGAAGGAGCGAGAAGCAGCAGCAAAACAACCCGAGCACCCAGGATCACCACA
>NW_015123341.1:0-696 GCF_001443285.1 Poecilia latipinna
ACCAAAACATGCACAGAAGAAGGCTGAATCAATGACAAACATTCTGGTTTCTGATAGA
Organism: Poecilia latipinna; assembly: GCF_001443285.1. Taxonomy (NCBI): domain Eukaryota; kingdom Metazoa; phylum Chordata; class Actinopteri; order Cyprinodontiformes; family Poeciliidae; genus Poecilia; species Poecilia latipinna. The sequence continues at coordinate 59 of NW_015123341.1, forward strand.
TGTGAAACACCAGGCTGAACTAATTATGAATGTTAGTGATTTGGAGCCGGATAGGAGAACAGGATAAAATACTATTGCAATCTATGTGCTACTGCTCCTGTGAAACAAAATCAAGGCTTTATTAAGGCAGGATATCTTAAAAATCCTGGCTTAATCTGCTATTCTTGTTTTGTGAAACATAACTCAAAGTTTGGATTCAGGATAAAAACATATGAAACCGTTTGTTCATAGAGAAAAAAACAGAGATCAGCTGTTCATGTTGATTGATTGCATTTAATCACTAATCTAATGATCATGAAAATTAATGTTTAAAAGGAAGAAATGAAACTTTGAGCTGAAATCAAAAGTGAATCTTTTCTCCAAACTTCAGAAAGAAAAAACAAACAGGAAAGTTTCTGAAGACAAAGTTTAAATAGGAAACAAATCAAACTTACAGTTTGTTCAAACGACCCAAGAGATGAAGAAGAAGATCTGAACAACAGACTGACTTTAAACTGAAAGTAAATGTGAGGGATTTTATGACTGATGATGTCACAACTCACATGGTTTTTAGTTTCTTCTTTCAAAGCAGCAAAACCAGAAAGTAGATCTGAAATGAAATCAGAGGGAAAATAATAAAATCTTCATGAGGAAGAAGA
>NW_015123342.1:0-696 GCF_001443285.1 Poecilia latipinna
AAGTTGATTGACTGGACTAAACATTATTTTAATATGCAATTGAATCTGTTGAAACTATTTTTCTTATTTGATATTTTCTTCATATTATACATGTCCCAGTACTAACTTTCCACCTTGTTAGGATGTTTCCTTTTTGCCTTCAAAAAGTCTAAAATTCCATAAAAACCATTTAATGCAAGTGACATCAATTGGTTTTGAAGTAAATTCAACCATGGAAAACAAAGTAAGCTTCAACTGTCACTATCTCTGTACTTTTTCTTATCTTAACCATGTTAAATCTGTATGAGTAAAGCTTAAAGTTCCACCCTGTTAGGATAGATTGTGAAAAATGTTTATTCAGTAGAATTTAAAAAACATTATATTAGATTTAGTCATTAAAGGTTTGTTATTCTGTTGAAGGTTAGCTAGCTAAATGTTCACCACATTTAGCTAGTTGTGGTGAACAACTAGCTAAATGTTAGTTTAGCTAACTAGATTAGTTAGAAAAGTTCCACCCTGTTATGGGTGGAAATTAGGGTGAAAAGACATCATTTTAAGTAAAATAAAAAATGTCAGATGATGGAATAGAGTTGCAGAGTAGTCTGAGGTATTAACAGATGTCTTTGCCATTTGTCTGTTTTCATTCCACTTGGTACCCCCATTGACTCCTGTGAGGGGAACAATGAGTACCTGTCATGGGAAAATCCACTACAGGGA
>NW_015123343.1:0-696 GCF_001443285.1 Poecilia latipinna
ACCAAAACTTTTAGGGTCTGAGACCAAGTCAAGACCAAGACCAGCGCCCCGCGCTACATGATACGATAAAATGTGAAATATGATCAAAATTACTTCTCAAATTGATCTGAAAGATCCACATCCCCATAAAAACACCTAGATATTAAATACTTAATACATTTTACCAATATTAAATATTCCATTTCTGTGCTAAAATGTGTGATGGTCTCGTGCCATCCCTAAAAACATAACACCCTGGGCATTTGCCCATATTGCTCATGTAAGGAACCACCACTGTCTGCACCATTAAACATAGCAATTGAGGCAATGCCCTGATGGCTAAATTATAAACACGGCCCAAGGAGCAACAAGCAAGAAGTAACCAAGCACAAGACGCTCACCATGACTGTTCTAACCCTCTCTCCCGCTACATGAAGCCAGGTAGTCTGACACCATGGCAGACATTACAGCTGCCACTTTCAACGAAAACAATCAAAGAGCAATGTGCATGCTCTTTTGTTCTTGTGTTTTATTTGTTAATTAAAAAATATCAATGTACATAATTAAATAAAATAATGATAGGTACTGTAGTGTATGCAGAGCATTACAAGAACAAAGAAGAGTGTTCTGTCAGGTCAGCATATGCTGTCAGATCACCATACGCTTAGCACAAACTCACGGCTATATCTGTCAGACACATCATTACCATATAATTTT
>NW_015123344.1:0-696 GCF_001443285.1 Poecilia latipinna
ATAACACCTGTCATGAACATCAATAAGTCTTCATGAATAGTTATGACTGTTGTCATAAAGCGTCATTCGGTAAATAATGACACTTTTAATACAAAGTTGACATTATTCAAAATGTCTGTTATGACAACTTGTCATTAACCTCGCCAAAAATGTCTTTGTTATGACAACTTGTCATTAACCAAGAAATTATGATCTAACATAAATTTGTCATAATAGTAGTCATAATGATTTAATTATTACTAGCAAAAGCTTTAACAAAACAATGATTAATATTTCCACTCCCTGAAATAAAGCAAAACAAGTAGGACAAGCAATAAAGATTTCACTAAGCTTTATTACATGGTCAAATGATTTAATAACAGACTCATTAACAATTTCTTTTACATCAACTAAAGTGGAACAAGTAGCATCAATTATGAATGTGTCATTACAGTGTCATTAATATTAACTGTTACCTCAAGTAAAGTGAAACAAGGAACAACAGTTATAAAGTCATCATTAAGTGTCATTACAATGTCATTAATATTAACTATTACCTCAAGTAAAGTGAAACAAGTTACAACAGTTATGACAAAGTCATTAAGTGTCATTACAGTGTCATTAATATTAACTATTACCTCAAGTAAACTGAAACAAGCAACAGTTATGACAAAGTCATTAAGTGCCATTGATAGTGGACATGCAGAAAGGGTTCCA
>NW_015123345.1:0-696 GCF_001443285.1 Poecilia latipinna
GCCCAGCTTAACGTCAGCTGATAGCCCCGGGTTCTCAGACAACAAGGAGGGAAACAGTAACAACACCAAGGGAGGACAATTCAGTTATTTAGCTCTTTTTTTATTCCCCAACGGAATAAAATGCTCCGTTTTCTTTTGTGCAAAACAATAAAAATATTAAAATGTCCAAATCAGAACAAACTAAAATCGTCCAAGATCCACATCCACAAAATCCAGTGAGGACGGCGAATCCTGCGCTCCGTCCAGCCTATAGTCACAGCCCCAGCGCCACCGCCTCCTGTGGTCGTTCCAGCCCACTCTAGTTGCTCCGCCCGCTGGCGTCCTGTTAGGACAAAAACACCTGGCCAGGAGAGCGATCGCTGAACAGCGGATGTTTTATCTGTCCCAGCAAGGATCCCTGCAGACAATCAGCGGAAACGTTACTTACTGACCAGGGCAGAGTTCCCCCTCTGCCCGCTGATGGTCCGACACGTCGTTCCCACTGACTGTATCCTCTGCTGCCAACCACTGGCTCGTTCGGGGTCGCAGTCCTCCGTCACGAACCTTCCTGGATTTCCCTTTTTCTTCTCTTCTCCCCAACGAGAAATCCTCTGCCTTTTAAAAGCCACTGCCAGCGTCTTGCAGGTTCCAGGTATGCTGCCTACGGGCACGCCCACCCCGCGCAGGTGACTGGCATCAGCTGTTAGTTCTCGGAGT
>NW_015123346.1:0-696 GCF_001443285.1 Poecilia latipinna
TTTAATCAGCAACATAGAATCATGACGTAGATCACCATACACTTTTGTTATTAACAGTTGTATTGCATCCTGACTTAGCGGTTAAGTAGGTTAATGAGTTTTACACTGGTGTATTTTGTAGCTGACTCCAGCTGCAGCCAGACCCTGCTTTAAAGACACTTTGAAACCACGACAATGCATGTGTATCTATATAGTTATCATTGAAAACAATTTAATTACTTATTTTCGTCATAACTTGCTGCGTATGGTGATCTGACAACTCCTCTGACGGTCGGACTTCTTAATGCGCATGCACAGGCATGGTACTCACTGCATGTATGCTATTCTGACAGCGTATGGCTATCTGATAGAACACCGGCTACATCTGTCAGACACGTCATTACCATAAGATTTCATTTAATCAGCAACATAGAATCATGACATAGATCGTCATACACTTTGTTATTAACAGTTGTATGGCATCCTGACTTAGCGGTTAAGTGAGTTTTACATGAGCGTGTGTTGTAGCTGACTCCAGCAGCAGCCAGACCTGCTTTAAATACACTTTGAAACCATGACAACACATGTATATCTATATAGTTATCATTGAAAACAATTTAATGACTTATTTTCGTCATAACTTGCTGCAAATGGTGAACTGACAACTTCTCTGGACTTCTTAATGCGCATGCGCAGGCATGGTACTCACTGCGTGTA
>NW_015123347.1:0-696 GCF_001443285.1 Poecilia latipinna
TGTAATTATGTACATTGATATTTTTTTAATTAACAAATAAATAAAACACAAGAACGAAAGAGCACACAGAGCATGCATGTGATTGAGACCAGGGGTTCCATCCCATATTGATTATTGATATTATGTTATCTATTTACAGTCTAAATGTGTTGTATCAGTTCTTTATTTCAGTTACATTGTGACATTTAGTGAATATTCTTTTTGGGTAGGGAGACTGGCCATCTTTCCTGTTCAGAGAATGTGGGGGAAAATGTCAGTTTGTTTCTGATTCAGATTGGTTCAATCTGAGTTAATTGTTTGAGTACTTGCCTTTCTGGGTGTGTCTCAGCAAGGTGGAGCAGAAAAGGAGACAAATGCTCCTGGAGCATACCAGCTTCCATTAAGAGGGGTAATACTCTGAGGATTTATATTTAGTTATATTTACTTTTGATTGACCTTAGATTAGTTTAGTATTAATAATTTGCATGCATGTAAATATTTGTTGGATCATTTATTGTTTGTTAGGTTTGTGTAAGTAGTGTTTGTTTGTCTTTTCTTTTTGATCACCCCTTTACCTGGTTAAGAGTTGGAACTTGCCTCAGGTATGAATGTCAGCTTCTTTGCTTCACTGTGAGAAGGGTGTCGGTGTAATGATGACCTGGAGCTCCCAAATAAATCCACCTCAAAGACATTTGTTGCCTCACTTCCTTCTTTAAC
>NW_015123348.1:0-695 GCF_001443285.1 Poecilia latipinna
ACAGAAAATCCAGGTTTTGGTGACTAAAAAAGTCCCGAAGAATGAAAGTTTTATTCACAAGCGACCTGGCGTTTACTAGGCCAATCCTAACAGGAACTTGATCCTGGGCTTCGACAGGTCGGGAAACCCGGCACAGCGGTCTCAGGTTTTGGTGACACGGTTGGCGCATGTTGAGCCGGGAAAGGCAGGGGCGGCGGTGTAGAGGGACTTCAACGCCGACCACTGGCACCAAGCAGACATCAACGGGATCCAAGAAACGCCGAGGCACCCGAGAGCCTAAAAATGATCCATGCGATGATCGGGTAAAAGCAGAACAGTGCGTCAGATAAAATTTCAGCTTCACCAGCCGGCCGCTTCGTCTACCGCGACGACGACGACGTCTCCTCCGTGAAAGCAGCAGAGGAACCCGGAACAAGTGGCTCGGAATCTCCGACAGAAGCGGGGGCAAAGATTGTTGGCCCGCAACATCGAATAACTCCATATCCTGGACCAAAGATTGGAGATCTAGTAGTGTGTTGCGATCATACACCAGCAGAGACTCAGTTCCGTAGATGACACAGGTCAAAAACAGTATAAACATTAGCAAACGTAAGAATGACAGACGAGCAGCCACACACACCGGCGCCATCTTGTTACCCAGACATGAAGAAAAATAAACAAAAAAAAAATTGTCATTTTAAAGTGCAGAAATGCAC
>NW_015123349.1:0-695 GCF_001443285.1 Poecilia latipinna
TGTGACAAAGTGGTTCAGTTTATTTCAGTTGATGTTCACCACTTGTCCCTTATATTTTATCATTCACTTATTTTTATAGTTGGTTATAATAATTAATGTAAACATTGCAATTTTGCTTTACTTACTATCCCGGGTTTGTTTGTGTTAGCATTATGTTGCAGGATCTATCTATGTTTAGGTTGGTTATTATTTCTGGATTGTGGGTTGAATTTGTTTCAAGGTGTATTTATTTTTTCTTTGTACTCACCATCACTTGTCCTTATAGATCTGCAGGAGTGTGGGAGGGGCCGACCCAGTACTTCCTGATTAAGTGGCTGGATGATGTCATTGATTACCTTATTGGGTTCTACCAATTAGAGGGTTTTTCTTTTGTGTATTGCTTTGTTTGTTTTTCTTTAAAAATAATCTTTTGGAGTTATTTTGGATCATGTGACTTATTTTGCAGATAATTTCATTAGGTAGGAGTTTGTAAATTGATTTGTAGTTTTGGTGTTTGTTTGTTTGACCTGTTCCTTGGTGGCTGTGTCCAATTAAGCACAGGTGTGGTGCCAAATGTGTATAAAACCAGTGAGTTTTTGAATGCTGGGAGAGAAGTCTGAGTAAAGACTGAACAAAAAAACAATTGGAAGAAATTGAAACCGTGGCTGGTCCTGATTTTCTGCTCACCTCTGACACTTGAGCCTAACCTACTTTAC
>NW_015123350.1:0-695 GCF_001443285.1 Poecilia latipinna
AGACATAAGGTCTGCTGGTGACCATATTCAGTATGTTTTCACATGTGGTCTACTTTAATTTGCATTCTGAAGTTTGGTAAATAAAAGCTTTGCCATTATAAAGTCACCTTATTCATGGGTCAGACATCTGCAGTTAACTAAGTTGAATGCTTTATAACAGTGGTTCATGGGAAAGGTAGTGAAACCAGTTTCTTGGGGTGTAACCTTAAATAGATAGAACCCAGAGCGCTAGATCTAGCCTTAGACACCAGAAAGCGCTACATACATTCACTGTGTATCACAGCAATAAGAATACGTTTTTAATGTTTTGGTTTTTGTTCACCTTCAGAGGAGGCTTGTTACAGAATACTCCTGGTACTAACACACCTTCTGCCCCCTGTTGGTGGAAGACAATGTAGCATCAAGGATACAATAACACACTTTCTAGATTTTGTGCCGGTAGGTGTTTATCCTTTGACAAATATTATTTTAAACATAAATTACATTGAATTCCTGATCATTTCACCAACAAATGTGTTTTCTTTTATTTCTTATTTTTTGTTTCTAAGACTGGAACAAGAATAGCATCCCTTTGCAATGATTCTTCTACTTCATCAACAAACCATCAGCCCCGGCTCATCTGCATCGGTAATCTGCGGTCGTCAAAGCAGTATGTCATCATTGCAAAAAATGACAAAGTCACCATCCCCTTAGAC
>NW_015123351.1:0-695 GCF_001443285.1 Poecilia latipinna
TAAGTTCCATGTTAAAATGAACATGTTTTTGACTATTTTTTATGGAGGCATTATTTTTCCGTTTACGCAAGAGTATCGATTCATATACATAGTTCGCTTAACGTACGTTTATTTGTTTGGATATCACGGTATATACGACTGTTTATCTTAACCGAACATTAAAACTGTCAGGAAAATCTGGAGGCCATTTGATTTAGCATTATTTAGCTGCGGGGTCGTTTTCTTTAAGTTTTTGGCTGTAGACTGCAAAACGGGGGAGAGGGTGTGCTGGACCATTGGCTTGATCTATGCCACAGGTCTCAAACTCCAGTCCTGGGGGGTCACTGTCCTGCAACATTTAGATGTGCCGCTGCTGCACCACACCTGGATACAATAATTAGGTGATTAGCAGGACTCTGGAGAACTTATCTACACAATGAGGAGGCAATTAAGCCATTTAACTCTGGTATTCTGTACCTGTGGCACATCTAAAAACTGCCAAAATGTTTTTCCTTTGTCAGTGTGTCATGTTGGTGACTGAAGCCTGTTATGATAACTTCAACACATTTCTTCAGACAGGTTGGCATGACTTTTAATGCTGTCCAAAATTTTTCTATAAGCTGACTAATTTCTTTAGTAATTATTTCTGACTTTTTTTATGCTTTATCTTGTAAACCAGGTGGGCAGAGTAATTTGAATGAATGTGACGGTGACAC
>NW_015123352.1:0-695 GCF_001443285.1 Poecilia latipinna
CTTCCAGAAAGCATCGCCAGTGAATACAATCCACCGTGCCATCCGCCGCTGCCAGCTGAAACTCTACAGTGCAAAGAGGAAGCCATTTCTAAGCAGCTCCACAAGCTCAGTCGTTTGCACTGGGCCAGGAGTCATTTAAAATGGAGTGAGGCAAAATGGACGACTGTTTTGTGGTCAGATGAGTCACGATTTGAAGTTCTTTATGGAACACTGGGACGCCATGTCATCCGGACCAGAGAGGACAAGGATAACCCAAGTTGTTATCAACGCTCCGTTCAGAAGCCTGCATCACTGATGGTATGGGGTTGCATGAGTGCTTGTGGCCTGGGCAGCTTGCATGTCTGGAAAGGCCCCATTAATGCAGAGAACTATGTTCAGGTTCTAGAACAACATATGCTCCCATCTAGACGTCATCTCTTTCAGGGAAGACCCTGCATTTTTCAACAAGATAATGCCAGACCACATTCTGCAGCAATCACAACATCATGGCTACGTAGGAGAAGGATCTGGGTACTGAAATGGCCAGCCTGCAGTCCAGATCTTTCACCTATAGAGAACATTTGGTGCATCATAAAGAGGAAGGTGCGACAAAGAAGGCCCAAGACGATTGAACAGTTAGAGGCCTGTATTAGACATGAATGGAGAGCATTCCTATTTCTAAACTTGAGAAACTGGTCTCCTCTGTCCCCAGACGT
>NW_015123353.1:0-694 GCF_001443285.1 Poecilia latipinna
TGATCTTTCATCCTTACCTGGGGAAGGTAATCCTAATGAATCCAGTTTGTTTCGTAAAACGGTTGAAACAAGTCCGTGAGGACTTGTTTCAACCTGGATTAAGCACAGGACTTAAGGAGCTCCGATCGCTCTGCTGCCACATACAAGATGGCGGACGCTGTTACGTACGGCTCAGCGCTCTACGTATTGATGTCTATGCCTCCGTCTTTGACGAAGCTGAATTTGGTTTCCAATTCCAGCTTCCAATAGCTAAAGGGCGATTCCACTTAATTTTTCACTACCTTCCGCATATTTAATCAACTCTAGTTTAAAAACTACAACACCTAGACACTTGAAACTTGGACTGGATTATTCTCTTCTTCAAGCTGAATATTTTGAACCATGTTTGTGATTTGTGAAACCTTTTTCTGATTTGTGAAACTTCAATAAAGGCTGATTTCGGACATTTTTGGATATTGGTCACTCCAGCTCCAAAACTACAACACCTAGACTCTTCAAACCTGGACTATATTATTCTGCTCTAATAGCAGAATATTTTAATCCATGTTTGGAATTTGTGAAACCTTTATGTGATTTGTGAAACTTCACTAAAGATCAGATTACTATTCTTATATGTTCCATGCAGTTTTTTTCAAATTCAATTCTAATTCAAAACTACTTTATTAATCCCAATGGGAAATAAAATGTTGTTGTA
>NW_015123354.1:0-694 GCF_001443285.1 Poecilia latipinna
TTAAACGGCTGTAAAGCGAAGGTTTTGGACCTTAATCTGACCGACTACCTGTGTGGTTTGGATCGGGCTGAAGCGTTGCTGCTCTCGGCTGTTTTTAAATTACCTGCTCGGTATCGGAGGGGCTCCGACTGCATGTTAAATGTATTTTATATATGTCACATAAACAAAAGCTAAGGAGCTGCCTACGCACATCAACACACATATTGACTTACCTTGTGCCGAATCGCTGCCTCTGTTCTCAGCCTGTTTCCGTAGCAGTGGATTTCCTCCGGCATTATTTTTCTCCAACAAATTATTCCAGTGAACGAAGCACGTACAGCTTCCTTTTAACCTCCGTCTTCCCATTTCTGACGCTGGATCTTCAATATCCTCAAGCTTTGAAATAGCAGGCAGCTACAAACCGCGTGTTAGCTGTAGTGGCTAAGTTTTGGCTACAGTCCGCTGTCGCCTTGATATCAGCAGGAAAATGAAAAAACTGAGCACTGGATGGTACCGACTAATTACTGGACACAACGGCACACCACAAAACTCAGTTGTTGTACCAGTAGCTCACAGATGTTTTAAGTTTTGTCTTTTTCATGGTACAGATCTTGCAGCTTTGGCTAAAAACAATAGGAGCAAGCAGGACCCGGAACCAATCTATGTGGAATAAATTCAAACGGAAATACGTCACCACCTCTCGTGGCATATACCC
>NW_015123355.1:0-694 GCF_001443285.1 Poecilia latipinna
GTGGTGAAATATGTTTCCTCCTGCAGAGACAGGAAAGACATCTCTCACATGCTTTGGTTTGAGGTTTAAAAAACTACTTCCACACATGGAGAAAACAGGGAGCAGTAATGAAGTTTCCCAAGAGGCTGGTCGACCGAAATGACCTGAAGAGGTCTCAAAAGACCACACAACAGTAACAAGCCTCAGTAAAGGTCAGAGGTCATGTCCCCACCATAAGGAAGAGACTGAACCAAAATGGACATGTAGGTTGTTTTTTTTTCTCTCTCTCAATATTAAACACCTTCACTGGAAAAGTTCATTTTGTGTTTTCTTGTGTTGTCTTCGACAATTTAAATTGGTTTGAAGTTTTGAAACACTGAAGTGGAGCAAATATGCAATAAAGCAAAAGGATCTCAGGAACGGTACAAACATTTTCCACACCACTATGTCAGAAAACATGGCCATGTGCTATAATCCCACCTCTCATGTCAGGGATGGTTAGAGTCACTGTTGTTGCCCAAACTTTCTGGGCAGGAGTTTCCCACCCTGTGAGCTCATATAGTGTCTCACAAACACTTTTGGTCACAGAACAGAAATGTCTCATGATGATGTTGGTTTTCCTTTACAGGTTTTGTTTTCCTCTCTCTTATCATCTTCCATGTTTTTAACTGAATAAATATGACAGATAACCATGGCTCTTATTAACATAAGACTG
>NW_015123356.1:0-694 GCF_001443285.1 Poecilia latipinna
ATATTTGATATCGTTCTTATCAAACTTACTTATAAAGCTTATGAACGTTAATCTTCTTACCTCGTATAAAGTGTTTGCTGTAAATCCATGGTTACACCAAGAGCTGCCAGTCATTATGATTGACGGCTGCTATCCATTGCTGCATCTTTCCACGTTAAAATAAAATGACAAACTTGGTTTTGTCCCTTGTCTGTCTGTGCAGCTGACTGCGCAGCACCTTGTGACCATTTTACTGCGAAATTAACTCAATAAAAGCGATATTAGGCTACCTGTATGTGTTTTGACAGACTTTACAGGAGCATATAGGTTTGGACATCCATAGTGGTGGAGACAGTGATGTCATGAGCAATGGGTCATATTGTTGTATTTGTTTTTTATTTTTTTAATTAACTTGTGTTTATTTAATTGCCTAATTAACCGCTACAGGGCTTGATTTGACTATCAATAAGTGTCCTTATGATAAAAAATGTTATGCTTACTACCGGTTACCTTCGTGCTGACTAACATATGGTAGTTTGCTATGATAAACTCTGTCAGTATTGTGTTGATGGTCTGTTCATCTAGATAAAGGACATACACTTTTTCACAAATTGCAACAGCCGATTGGTCAGTTGTTGACAAATGCCCTGGAATGATTGGGGGAGGATTGCTCCATCATGTCACGGAAGTAATAATAAGTGATAATACAAAGTTC
>NW_015123357.1:0-694 GCF_001443285.1 Poecilia latipinna
ATCAAGGTGTTTGAGCCACGCGATGCCTCCAACATTGTATGCGTCACAGCTAAAAGCTACCGATAGATGAGGAAAACAGCAGATCCTCACACCCTCAGCATAAATATAGCTGTGGACAAGATCACTGATGCCTACTGTTGTTGCAAGGTTGGGTAAGTCAGGCATTCATGGTTTTGAGGGTTACTTTTGAAATCAGTGATTTCTGTTGTTGGCAAATGTTTGAGTGTGCCTAGGCCTGATACTCGATGCTAGCGCAGCTAACACGATTACAGTTTAGTAAAAAGCCTTTTCAGGTAAAATAAAATTTTAATGTGTGTCAGATTCGGGACACATTGCATATTGATCTGTTCAGCTAACGTAAGACTGTGTAACATTCTTATGTGTAACTTCTAAGGTGTAGAAGTTGTATCGGTACTGCCATTATGCTGTACTTAGCTAAAAGGTTTTCATAATGGATGTGTTAATTATTGACTTTCTTTTTTTCAGACTTGGGGGTCATTGTTCACACATTATAGGCCTCCTTAAGACCTTACAATATTTCAAGCTTCAAAATTCAAAAGGGATCGGGAGGTGCTGGGTCACCCTGGACAGGTCGCCAGTCTGTCGCAGGGCCACTCAAAATATCCCCATTCACTAAACACAAAGAAAGCAAAGTAATAATACTTACACCAGCACACACTCCTTTGTTCTTATT
>NW_015123358.1:0-694 GCF_001443285.1 Poecilia latipinna
GGAAATAAAAGAAGAACGTGCCCATTAAAACGAAATTAGGGTTTAATAGGGAATTAAAATTTGAGAATGTTGTTGATCAGTTAAATAGCATTGAGGGGAAATGATATTTAACAGTTTTTTAAATAATACTGGGATCATTATGAGAATTTGAGGTATAGACATTAGGATCCATTAGATGGCAGTAGTGCAACAATAATGGATGCAAGCTGCTGTTGAAATCTAAAGAAGAAGAAGAAGGAAACCCTTTTAATTTAGCACATGCCAGTAGCAGACACGAAGGATCAGCACTTTTACTGTTACAGTTACCATTCGGAAACTACCGTAATCAGTTCAGTTTAACGTAATTTAAATGTGATATTCAATTGACCTGTTATGACTAAAATGTTGGCTGTCCGCTCCCCTCTGCTGCTGCTGCATCATTGTGGAAAGGCTTATATGTGTGTTTACTGGTTTAAAAAAAAAACTTTGGGGTTGTGGTTTATAGTCCGGTGTGGCTCATAGTTGGGAAAAATACGGACTATAATCCTTCCTGGATTTTTTCTGTGAAGAACCCAGAGAGGGTTATTTGATTGTGCTTTCTGGAAAACAATATATTTTTACATAGGCACTCCTGCAATCGTGCAGGAGTGCCTATGCACCATTTCTGTTACAAACTGACTCCGGCCCCTCACCAGAGAAGGGACAAGTTATGTGG
>NW_015123359.1:0-693 GCF_001443285.1 Poecilia latipinna
CCAGTTCAGCTCTAGGTCAAACTGTCAACAAAGAGGGAGGATAAACAAGAGACAAAATACGACTGCTCACAGGCAGTTAGGAGGTATTCTGGTTGATAAGAATTAAGATCTGGGAAACTCAGAGTTAAGTGTCTCACATAAAGATAAACAGACAGTCGTAACCTCCAGGTCAGTTTATACACACATAAGGAAGAGAACACTTTAAACTGAAAATCACAATAATACTGAATGTTGATTAACTATTGATTAACATTAGATTGAATATGAACTAAAGTAATAACAAAATGATAATACCAAAAAATATCTAACATTCCCCCCTTTTTATCATTTTACTATGTGTATAAACTTTATGCAAAAGCCAAGCATAGAAAAGAAAAGAAAAGAACCAATAAATGCAAAAGTTTTTTTTTTTTTCTAATCTAAACACAGAAAATACACAATGAATAAATGTAATATAATGAAATAAATAAAAAATAAAAGAAACAACAAAAAATCAAATGCAGGTCTCTACAACCGCTTGTTGTAGGAGTCATTCAGCAAATGAATTCATCTGTTTATTGATTACAGAACTTCATCATTGTTCAGAAAATCGTCAGAAACTTGGAACAAGTCATCTTCAGTTGTGTTAATTGTTTTACACATCATATTTCGAAGGCATGGAAAAATGCAACTTGTGAACAGGCAAAAAAGAAT
>NW_015123360.1:0-693 GCF_001443285.1 Poecilia latipinna
AGATAGCCAATCACAAAAAGGAATTTATCAGTTAGCCAATCAGAGCGAGCATTAATCACCTAGCTCATCAGAAAAAGCATTAATCAGCTAGACAATCATTGCCAGCAATGAGCTAGCCAAACAGAACCAGCATTAATCAGCTAGCCAATCAGAGCGAGCATTAATCAGCTAGCTCATCAGAAAAAGCAATAATCAGCTACCCAGTCATTGCCAGCAATAAGCGAGCCAAACAGAACCAGCATTAATAAGCTAGCCAATCAGAAAACAGACTTGATCAGTTAGCCAATCAGAGCGAGCATTAATCAGCTAGCCAATCAGTGCGAACATTAATCAGCTAGCTCATCAGAAAAAGCATTAATTAGCTAGCCAATCAGTACCAGCAATAAGCTAGCCAAACAGAACCAGCATTAATCAGCTAGCCAATCAGAAACATAATAAATCAGTTAGCTAAACAGAACCAGCATTAATTAGCTAGCCAATCAAAAAAAAAAACATTAATCAGCTAGCTCATCAGAAAAAGTTTTAATCAGCTAGCCAATCATTGCCAGCAATAAGCTAGCCAAACAGAACCAGCATTAATCAGCTAGCCAATCAGATAAAATAATTTATTGGCTAGCCAATAAGAGCGAGCATTAATCAGCTAGCATTTCAGAGTGAACATTAATCAGCTAGCACATCAGAAAAAGCATTAAT
>NW_015123361.1:0-693 GCF_001443285.1 Poecilia latipinna
AAAACATTATTTAAGTTCGAGTAAAGAATATGGTGTAGCAAAACTATTCCTAAAAGTATATTTTTCCAAAAATGTTACTAAAGTAAATCTGCCTCTGATTGTTTTATATGGATTTTACCACAGAATGGTTTTCTAAAAACCATAATTTGGCCATTATGTATAAAATCTGTAGATGTAGAAAGTGGTACCAGTCCATCTTTTGAGCCATTGACTCACTTTGATGAATTATTTGATCTAGAAAAGCACTATAGCAGTCTGTGCCTTTGTCTGGCTGCATATTCTACATATTCTACACACTTCTGTGATCTCAGGGAGGATTAGATATGAGATACTTACCTGGATTCTTCTTCTTGTTTTTAAAGATCATTTTGGGGTTGTTGGTTCCACGCTGCATCATGACTCAGCAAATCAGGTTATCAAGCAAATCAGGTAAATTAGTTTAGTTGAATAGAAAGTCGAGGATTTTTCTCCACTCACTTGTTTTAGAATGGTGCCAGCAGGTTTGTACAAGTTTGTGTCCTGTGGAGCTTTTTTATTGACATCACATACGTTAAGCAACAGAGCAATTGGATTATGCAACTTAATAATTGCTGCTAATTACGACAGAGAACAAATCCTATTGTCCATCCAGCTGCTTTGTCTTGCATCATGTTTTTCACACTCAAAACAAAATAACTTATGACACAACATGTA
>NW_015123362.1:0-693 GCF_001443285.1 Poecilia latipinna
CTCACATTGAATTGAATCCTCAATGGACATTATTGCTGAATACTAAATGAAGGAATGACTGGACATTGTAATGAAAAGTCAATGTTAGATTAATGTTCAAATTTTAAACTGAACTACATTTTGACTATGGAAATGATCTGATCAACATTTCTAACCATGTACACTAATTGGCTCATGACCTGTTGGCGCAATTTGTTCACACCTTCAAGGTTCCACAGACCAGCTCCTGTACTCCCATTACCAAATAGATATCAGCTAATGTCAAAATAATCTTTGAAATTGGTTAAACTGAAATAGTATTAAAATTGATCTCAACATGAGTATGCTTTGTAACTTTGTGTCCAAGCTGACCAATATAAATACCTGACAATCGCAATCAATTGACAGCCGAGCATCCACATTGATTTCAAATAGATGACACAGTAAAATTTCCAGATGCGAGAACCCACAACAAATGTAAATATTGATGAAGTAAATAAAGTATGATCAAACATGTTGATGCTGTGTGAAGGGTGAAAGGGGTGGAGTATTTGGTCCACCCTTCTAGCTGGTGGTGATAATGCTCCATTCAGCATTTAGTTGTTTGCCAACCACTTTTAGACAAGTAGTAATAGAAGAAGGAAAAGAAGAAGAAGAAGAAGAAGAAGAAGAACAAGAAGAAGAAGAAGAACAAGAAGAAGAAGAAGAACAGGA
>NW_015123363.1:0-693 GCF_001443285.1 Poecilia latipinna
CTCCGGGAGTATGGGGTACCGGGCCCTTTGATACGGGCTGTCAGGTCCTTGTATGACCGGTGTCAGAGTCTGGTCCGCATTGCCGGCAGTAAGTCGGGCTCGTTTCCGGTGAGAGTTGGACTCCGCCAAGGCTGCCCTTTGTCACCGATTCTGTTCACTACTTTTATGGACAGAATTTCTAGGCACAGCCGAGGTGTTGAGGGGATCCGTTTCGGTGGCCTTAGGATCGCATCTCTGCTTTTTGCGGATGATGTGGTAAGTTTGGCTTCATCAAGTCGTGATCTGCAGCTCTCACTGGAGCGGTTCGCGGCCGAGTGTGAAGCGGCTGGGATGAGGCTCAGTGCCTCCAAATCCGAGGCCATGGTCTTGAGCCGGAAAAGGGTAGAGTGCCTTCTCCGGGTCAGGGGGGTCATCCTGCCTTAAGTGGAGGAGTTTAAGTATCTGGGGATCTTGTTCACGAATGAGGGAAGAAGGGAGCGGGAGATCGACAGGCGGATTGGTGCAGCATCTGCCGTGAAGCAGGCGCTGTACCGGTCCGTCGTGGTGAAGAGAGAGCTGAGTCAAAAAGTGAAGCTCTCGATTTACCGGTCGATCTACGTTCCCACCCTCATCTATGGTCATGAGCTTTGGGTCATGACCGAAAGAAGGAGATCCCAGGTACAAGTGGCCGAAATGGGTTTCCTCAGCAGGGTG
>NW_015123364.1:0-693 GCF_001443285.1 Poecilia latipinna
TGTGACGGATGTTGGTAGATTCAGGGTAAAGTCCTGGCTGAATGAAAATCATTATAACCTATTTATGTCACGTTAACGAAGAACAGCTGAAAATTACTGGGTTTATCAACTGCGGTAGCAATTTGGCTCCAACTCCTCCCCTTGTAATTTCTATATTCTTTGCACGAAATGTTGAATAAATATTAATGTTGTTTCCACATATCATCTCCAATGTCCGCTGGACTTCGGGTTGCGCTGTGTCAGCTGTTTGGGATTCCCCTCCGTAATTTCCCCTCAGAAATCACGAGGAGAATCTGATGTGCCCATCTTCTCTATTTAAATCTAGTGATTACTGAAGGCCGATATAGTATACAGACTTCATAATCTGCACTCTTTTGGTTTAATGCAGTTTTTTTTTTTTCACTTTGGCTTTATGTTGTTTAGTTTTTATTCAAGTACGTTTTTTGTTAATGGAGACTGAGAACACATTTTATTTTTGTTTTTGGTTGTTTTGTTTATTTAGTTTATCAGTTCAAGTGTTATGTGTTCTTTCGAAAATAAAGTGCATCTATCTATGGCAGGAAATTGTATGCATTATTACGTCATTTCCATTAAATCAGTGTCAAAAGGTCTTGAAACAATATTATCATTTATCGCAATAATTTTTTTAGACAATTAATCGTCCAGCAAAATTTGTTATCGTGACAGGCCTAC
>NW_015123365.1:0-693 GCF_001443285.1 Poecilia latipinna
AATACTGAATAATATATATTGGATACATGTTTATATATATGTATACATACATATATATAGATATATGTATATGTTTTTCAGCCGACGAGTTCTAGCTTCCGAAAGATTCAGCAGCTGAGATTGAGTCCAAAATCCGATTCATCCGTGCTGCAGTGAATCCGTCTCTCTCTATAGATATCTCCCTCTTCTTCCTCACATCGTGTCTTTAGGAAACTTTCAAAACAAAAACGAAAGATGTAGGATGTATCTTACTTTTGACAGAGTGAAAGAATATAAATAATAGTCTTTACCACCTGTGTAAACTTTGCCGGTGAATGTTATAACACATAATATAAGTTTTATAATATGTGTTATATTGCTTCATTTCTAATATAGGCCCTTGTATCAGATAATCTAAGTCAATGTTAGAGAATAATTATTTTTTTTAGATTTACGTTATCTCAGTTAGCCTTCATAGCGGGGCTGAACCCGTATTACACCAAGCACTGTAGCTAATAGCTGGTATCTCGCCGGTGGACATAAATACAGTAAAGTAATATTCTAGTCACAAAATATAGACAATAATATGTCCATCTTACTTGTGAAATGTTGTTTGTGGAGCCCTCACATCAATAGTCCATCGATCCGAACAACAATATCCCTCAGTGCTGAGGCATCTTCTGCTGTTTTGGTTGAGCAAAGTAGGGGGTTCGA
>NW_015123366.1:0-693 GCF_001443285.1 Poecilia latipinna
AAGAAAGGTAAGCTCCGTTAACGTGATGTTAGCAAAGCTAGCTGTATAGAGACACTAAGCATTTGTGATGGAAAAAAAGTCACTCACTGCACTTAATTATTGTGCGGAGGTGTTGACTGACTTGTCCCAGATATGGGACAACGCTGTGTCCAAAAGTCTGCAATATAATGATGTGATATTCAGGAACAGTCCGGTTCTTCTGAACGGCTCTTTACTTAGATAATAGGACTGGAGGGTCACTGAGAGCCGTTCTTTGTTCTTGTAATGCTTTGGGTACACTGCAGTAGCTATCATTATTTAATCATATGCATTGATATTTTTTTAATTAACGAATAAATAAAACACGAGAATGATAAAGCATGCACATTGCTCTATGATCGTTTTTGTTCAAAGTGGCAGCTGTCATGTCTGCCATGGTGTCAGACTACCTGGCCTCATGTAGCGGGAGAGAGGGTGAAAACAGTCACAGTGAGCGCCTTGTGCTTGGTTACTTCTTTGTTGCTCCCTGGTCAGTGTTCATAGTTGAGCGTTATTTACCGTCAGAGCATTGCCTCAATTGCTATGTTTAAAGTTGCAGACAGTGATGGTTTCTGACATGACTAATATGGGCGTTATTTTTTTAGGGATGGCACGAGACCACAGCGGATTGTAGCACTTCACTTTAATATTGGTAAAATTTATTAAGTATTTAAT
>NW_015123367.1:0-692 GCF_001443285.1 Poecilia latipinna
GAACAGATTAACTCACAATAACATTTCAAATAGAATTATATAACAATGAAAATGCAAATAGCAATGAAAACTAATTTGTCAAAATGATATGATCACATGAAAAAACTAATATATCTCACAATTACATTACAATAACAATGCGCTCTGCGCGTAAAATCATGCAGTTCTCCATTCAGACGTTCAAAATTACGCTGGGCAGTTTCTCGGGAACCCATTGGCCAATTTTGATGATTGACATGTCTTTCGAACCGTCAGAGCCAATAGAATCCGAGGGCGTTGACATGAATACGGAACCTAAAGCCATTCACCAATTACAGGGCGGAAAACGCATGTGACGTACATTGACGGAGTTCGCCTCTAGATTTTGTATAAGGTAGCTGGGACACGGAAGAGGCTCTGGGCAGAGCCGAAAACAGTATGAGATGGACTTAGGGAAAATGGATTATCGAACCAAGTGGAAATATTTAGTCTAATAAGGATTATGACCACGAAACAGCAAAGGTAGGACTGAATTTATGCTTTTCGCTTCGTGAAATGAGCGATTTCTTTTTTTCTTCTTCAGCTGCTGGTTCAGTGAGTTTTGCACGTAGCGTGGTGATTCTGGTATTGTTGGAAACGGCAGAGCTTCGGCTTTACTCTGATTGATAGTTTGTGAGGATCGGGCCACCTAGCTCTTTCACTGTTGAGTTTTT
>NW_015123368.1:0-692 GCF_001443285.1 Poecilia latipinna
GGGTATATGCCACGGACTTCCGTTTTAGCACTTCCGCATTTTTTTTCCACATAGCCTGCTTCCGGTGCACAGGTCACTCTGTGTTAGAGATGGAGTTTTTCACTTGGTCCTTGCTGGATTTGCCCACAGTAACCGTTAACCATTTTAAAAACAAAAAGCAGCAGGAGGATGTAACTTCATAACCTCATTTTCTAAGCAGAATCTCAGAGGGAAAAAAAGAGAAAATACGTTGTGTAAAGCAAGAACAGATTATAGCAGCCAAGTGGAAAAATTCACTCTAACGTGGATAATAATTATGAAACAGCAAAGGTAGATAATCATATATTCGGGATTCGGGAAATACGTGATTTGCACCATTTGTTCTGTGGGTTTTTTATGTGGGTCGGTGCCACTTAAACGGCTGTAAAGCGAAGGTTTTGGACCTTAATCTGACTGACTTCTTGTGTGGTTTGGAGCATTGCTGCTCTCGGCTGTTTTTAAATTACCGTGCTCGGTATCGCTCCGACTGCATGTTAAATGTATTTTATATAATTGTCACATAAACAAAAACTAAGGAGTTGCCTAAAAATAATTTCATACTCCATATAACATAAACGCATCAACACACACGTATTGACTGACCTTGTGCCGAATCGCTGCCTCTGTTCTCAGCCTGTTCCCAGCAGTGGATTTCCTCCGGCATTATTTTCCTC
>NW_015123369.1:0-692 GCF_001443285.1 Poecilia latipinna
CAGTCTGAGAGGCAGCTTCTCAGAGATCCAAGCAGGGGAATAGCGGCGCTGCGTAGCTGCAGGGAGTCGATCACTACGGGGTGAGGCGGAGCCACTAGCAGTTAGACGAAAGCAGCTTACAGCCACGGCTAACTCCGGGAGCCAAGGTAGAAAAGCCTTTTTCCCCATAGTCCAAAAGACTGCATTTGTGGCTGCATTTTTGCTCCAAAATGCAGGCACAGTGTCCAAAAGAAAAAACATAAGTGCAATCATTTGCATATTGAGAGTCTACAGAGGCTGATAATCTTTCCACTCTGCTCCTGGATTACCGTTTAAACTTTTGAGTTTTATGTCAAATCCACATGAATTAAATGACAGAAACTAATTCTCTCACTGCATCTTTGATTCGTTTTGTCCAGCTACAGACTGTTAGACTGTCCAATCAGAGTCAGGTATTGTGTAGTTGGTGCTTTTAATCAGTTTTCAGTCTAAATTCAAGTCTTGGAACACAAAATGTCACTAAAATCACTCTGTCCTTCTAAAATCTTTCAGAAAATCATAAAAATGCACTGAATCGTAGCGAATTGTATCGCTCAATAAATATTGTGATACATATCGTATCGTGACCAGAATATTGTATATCGTATCGTATCATTAAATTATTGTATCGCTACACTCCTACTGGCAGCTGAAAACACAGTCAATGTCCCCAA
>NW_015123370.1:0-691 GCF_001443285.1 Poecilia latipinna
ACACGAGAATGATAAAGCATGCACATTGCTCTATGATCGTTTTTGTTCAAAGTGGCAGCTGTCATGTCTGCCATGGTGTCAGACTACCTGGCCTCATGTAGCGGGAGAGAGGGTGAAAACAGTCACAGTGAGCACCTTGTGCTTGGTTACTTCTTTGTTGCTCCCTGGTCAGTGTTCATAGTTGAGCGTTATTTACCGTCAGGGCATTGCCTCAATTCTCAATTGCTATGTTTAATGGTGCAGACAGTGGTGGTTTCTTACAAGAGCAATATGGGCAAATGCCCAGGGTGTTATGTTTTTAGGGATGGCACGAGACCATCACACTTTTTAGCACATAAATTGAATATTTAATATTGGTAAAATGTATTAAGTATTTAATATCTAGGTGTTTTTATGGGAATATGGATCTTTCAGATCAATTTGAGAAGCAATTTTGATCATATTTCACATTTTATCGTATCGTGTAGTGTGAGGCGCTGGTCTTGGTCTTGACTCGGTCTCGACTTCCCTCGGTCTTGGTCTTGACTTGGTCTCGGACCCTAAAAGTCTTGGTCTTGTCTCGGTCTCGATACACTCTGGACTTGGTCTTGTCTTGGTCTCGGGTTAGGTGGTCTTGAACACAACACTGGTGTGAGGGGTGTGGATGTGTCTATTTACACTATTTTAAACAAACTATTGACTCAGGGTAGTA
>NW_015123371.1:0-691 GCF_001443285.1 Poecilia latipinna
GTTTTTTTTTTTTTTTTTTGGCCGCCGAGAGTGTTGGGTTTTTTAAATTTTTCCCCCCCCCCGTTTTTTTTTTTTTTTTTTTTTTTTTTTTTAGCTGTTTGATTTAAACAGGGTTTGAGTTTCTTTTATGACAGTTAAGGATTATATTTGTATTTTCTTTTAACCTTATTTCTATGTATTTTTTTATGTTCTTATAATTTTATTGAATTGTACAGTACTTGGGTCAACAGCATTTGTTTTTATGTGCTATATAAACAAATTGACATTGACAAATTGGTATAGCACTGTAATTCGTCCCCATAAATCAAAATGGGCCAGTATTAAGAACCAATATTTATTTCCATCTTGTCATCATTTGTTTCTGGAGGGAGAGGCGAGAAGGTTGGTCATGTGTTATTGGTTTGGCCATGTGACCAAACCAATAACACGGCTGCATTACCATTGACTGTATACTTGCGCAATTTTACTTTTTGAAAATAAATTTGCTTAATGGAAATATGCCAATTTTTAAAAAAACTAACTTTTGTGATAAAGGCTGAGATAGTTTTACTTTGCAAAACTGCAATGGAAACACTTTTTGCATCACACAAGTCACATGAGCAACAAACATCCAACAAAGGTTGCCACTGGTGCAAACCCTGAAGAACAAGACAAGAAGCGGTAGGAGGATGATGGCGTGACATTTTTTTAT
>NW_015123372.1:0-691 GCF_001443285.1 Poecilia latipinna
AGTGTAATTCAGTTAAACAAATATTTTATAGAAGATGAAAATTATATCCTCCTAACACTTCACCCATTTTATATTTTCATAAAATTTAACATTTATTCTTTTTAAAAAAAAAATCAGACTTTGTTCTTTAATAGTTCATTACCCTTCTATGGCATGACGTTGACCTGAGGTAACAAAAAGAAATAATAAATAAATAACAAGCAACATAATGGTAATAATAATATTTGGTTCCAGAAAGTGTCATGGTCCGACTTTATGATTGATGTGTAATTACAGATGATGAAGCTCTGACAAAACTGCAAAAATATTTTCTTCTACAAAAAAACAAAAAACAAAACAGTCATGCCATGGAGGGTTGACTTATGTTCCTCCAAATTTAACACTCTAACATCCTTTAACAATTTTATTTCTTTACATGTTCTTCATTAGATTGTAAGAGGGACATTGTGGTTTCGATCCACCGCCTAAGAGGCATAGGGGTGCCCTGTCCGTTTTTACCCCCAAAATTGAAATGAAATGAGATGAAATGACATGAATGAAAGACATCAATGACTGAAATGATGAAATGTATGTCAAGATCTGTAAAAGCCTCGGGGGATGTTTTCCGGAAGGGACAGTGTCTACTCTAGGGTTTGTATTCTCCTTTTTGGGCTCTTTTAGAGCCCAACAGGGGGTGTTGAGATGCTTTACC
>NW_015123373.1:0-691 GCF_001443285.1 Poecilia latipinna
ACTACAACCACATCTGCTCAGATATCAACCACAGCTGCTCAGACATCAACAACAGCAGTTCCGACAACAACGACAGCTGCTTCAACTACAACCACAGCTGCTCAGACATCAACCACAGCTACTCCAACAACAACCACAGGATCTCCAACAACAACCACAGCTGCTTCAACTACAACCACAGCTGCTCAGACATCAACCACAGCTGCTCCAACAACAACCACAGGTTCTCCGACAACCACAGCTGCAGCGACCACAACCACAGAGGCTCCATCAACAACAGCTGCTCCAACAACAACCACAGGATCTCCAACAACAACCACAGCTGCTTCAACTACAACCACAGCTGCTTCAACTACAACCACAGCTGCTCCAACTACAACCACAGCTTCTCCAACAACAACCACAGCTGCTCAGACATCAACCCCAGCTGCTCAGTCATCAACCACAGCTGCTCAGACATCAACCACAGCGGCTCCAACAACAACAACAGCTGCTCCAACAACAACCACAGGATCTCCAACAACAACCACAGGATCTCCAACAACAACCACAGCGGCTCCAACAACAAGCACAGCTGCTCAGACATCAACCACAGCTGCTCAGACATCAACCACATCTGCTCAGACATCAACCACAGCTGCTCAGATATCAACCACAGCTGCTCCGACTATAACCACAGCTGCTTCGACCA
>NW_015123374.1:0-691 GCF_001443285.1 Poecilia latipinna
AAAAAAAAAACTTTCTGGATACGCCCCTGGCAGATTGGATGAACCTATAACAAATTTATAAGCCATTCGATTAATCAAACTGTACACAAGTTGCTGCAACAAGCTCTTCCCTCTTTTAACTTTCCCCTCTTTCTAGCATGGGCAGACGTCCACCTCACATTAACGACGTATCATGGCGTCTGCAGTACCACATGAAGGTACAGACGCGTTGCGCCAGAACCTGTGCTCCAGCAGTTGTTTCTGCACCATTTGTTATGTGACGCTAACAGTGTCGTTCCTCCTCCTCTTCCTCCTCCTCCCATCAGAACGGGCAGCTGGATAAGATCAACGAGCCTTTCTACCTGATCTCACTGAACACGGAGGTAACTGCTGCGCTGTTCTCCTTCTGCTTTCCTGTACGAGTGCGCAACAAACAGCTATATTTGCTTATTTTATTTTATTTTATTTATTCTTTTTTTGTCAGAATGAAGGATCCTCGGAGGATATCAACTTCACCTGCACAACGGAGCAGCTGCAGGTAACAGAAAAAACACGTTAAACAGAGTTTAATTGTCGGAAAAACATAACGAATAAAAACTCATCCTACTTACGAGATGTCTGTCCTGTTTGATGCTTTTTTTGGGGGGGGGGGGGGGGGGAGTTTTCAAGCTCCATGTATTTTTTGGTGTTGGGGCAGGGAACTGGGGGTGGA
>NW_015123376.1:0-691 GCF_001443285.1 Poecilia latipinna
TGACGCCAACCAGAGTCAAACTGGGGTTATGGCAACTTGTACTGTTTCCCTGGTTCATACAGTACGAAGCTTGACTTCATGGACTCTGTTCTTCTGTGGACAACATACTGTTTTGACAGTCAAAAAGGAATCAAATATGTTTAAAGATCTGTCCCTCTTTTCTTAAATAAAATGTTAAATCAAACCCATGTTGTCATTTTTAAACTTTTGTACACAGTTTACGCATCATCTGCCAATAATATAGTGTGTTTAACACCAGTGAAGAAACTTTTAGTGGCATGTTATGATGTAGACCTATCAGACGTAAAATGTACATAAATCCTTAGCTTTCATTCAATATAAAAACAACTGCATGTACATCCACAGTCAAATGAGTGTTGAATCAACATTGATTCAATGTAGAATCAACCGAAATCTGCATGCAGATCCACGTTCAGATGATGGTTGAATCACCATTGATTCAATGTAGAATCAACACAAATCTGCATGCAGATCCACGTTCAGATGAAGATTGAATCAACATTGATTCAATGTAGAATCAACACAAATCTGCATGCAGAGCCATGTTCAGCTGATGGTTGAATGAACGTTGATTCCTAACTGATTCAATGTAGAATCAACACAGATAGGCATGCAGAGCCATAGTCAAATGTGTGTTGAACCAAAATTGATTCAATGTAGAATCAACACA
>NW_015123377.1:0-691 GCF_001443285.1 Poecilia latipinna
CCCTTCATGGGTGACACCTCGATAGAGAGCGTTCATTTTATAGCGTTAACATCGGAGCTGTAAGTGGTCCTGTATGAAACTGGGGTGATGGAACAACACAGCACTTTTAAATTTCAATAATCAGACTGCAGAAATTGTTTCCGTTGTTTTAAAAGGTTTATGTCAGTCTGCCTTTTCCCCATCGATACGCCTCGATACGTTTTGCGCACATCGCGCAAGACTCTGAAACAGGAGAAGCGGGACATAAAACGGAGCGACGAACTAGATGTGAATTATGGCATAAAAACAGAGAATCCGACGCTGAACAGTGAAAAATCAACACATGATGTGAAACATGACGATTAGGCGGCGCAGCAGGTGATGAGTGAAGATTAATGATGGTCAATAAACGATAAAATAAATCTAGCAACAGGAAAGAAACTAAAGTGGACATAGCAATAAACCAAGAGAGGATAATACTAATCAAAGGAAACTAAATGGAAATGAATGAAGAACAAAATGCAAGAATAAACTAAGAAACTAAAGTAAATACAGAGGAATAAACTGGTATGGCAAGACCTTTAGAGCAATAATTAATACAGAGGACTGTATGACAAGAATAAACGGACACTATTCCCAGATAAAAGGTAAAATAATATTGTTGAAGTGCCATGGGTTTGTTGAGACCACATCTAATACTGATAATAAATAT
>NW_015123378.1:0-691 GCF_001443285.1 Poecilia latipinna
TAGGATGGCCCTTAGCGGCTGGAGGAAGTAGGAGACTTGAGGCAGAGAAACGGTCAATCCCATTGGGTGTTTATTCACCAACATTTAACAGACAAGCAACCCTGCTTACAGTGGCCTAGGGTCTTAGCAGAAACACACATTGGCCAGCATGCAGCCTTTTATAGTCGCTGGCTGTTCCAATTTACCAACCCACCAAGAAACAGGATAAAACAAAATACATACACACAAAGTTTGACAAACTAATTAAATCCTCAGAATAATATATATTGCCAAATACTATTAATTTTAAGCATCTCTAAAACATTTTTATGAATATAAATATAAATCCAACATTAAATTTATAAAATGCCTAGCTCTACTGCTCCCCCTCTTCCATCTGCTTTGGTCTCTTCTGGAACCTTTAAAAGGTGCTCAGGCCCCCAGGGAATCTTTTAGCCTGAACACCCTGCAGAGGAAGAGAGAGGTAAGCCACACCCACACAAAGCCTTCAAACAATCACAATACTTATATTATCCTTTTGTTTGTATTTTAACAGGACACCATCAGTTCCAGCTGAGATGCAACTGGATAAAACACACAATCAATAAAACATTTCAATCTGTTTGTATCCGTTTAATTTCATTCATCATGCATTTCTTTTATCATTTAACACATTTCAAGTGTTGTGCCGCCAAGTAATGAAGACCTTCAT
>NW_015123379.1:0-690 GCF_001443285.1 Poecilia latipinna
TCTAGCAACAGGAAAGAAACTAAAGTGGACATAGCAATAAACCCAGAGAGGATAATATTAATCAAAGGAAACTAAATGGAAATGAATGAAGAACAAAATGCAAGAATAAACTAAGAAACTAAAGTAAATACAGAGGAATAAACTGGTATGGCAAGACCTTTTGAGCAATACTTAATACAGAGGACCGTATGGCAAGAATAAACAGACACTATTTCCAGATAAAAGTTAAAGTAATACTGTTGAAGTGCCATGGGTTTGTTGAGACCACATCTAATACTGAGAATAAATATATCTTAACAGTAACAAACTTATCACTTATTTATGTTTTTAATTAGATTTGATATATGTATTTCTTCAATGTTATTTTTCATGTCAGTGTTAATGTCATGAGGCTGACGACTCCATGACACTTTCAGTTTGACTCATTAGGAACCAGATTTGTTCTTTGTAATTTCTGTCCAGTAAAACTATTAATCTGTAAATCAATAGACAGGCCTATATAAAGATATAATCCATGTTTCTGTCTTATATTTGTACGGCATTAAAAGGACCTGGAACTTTTGTTTTTCCACTGAAAGCTCTGGTTTGCACAATAAATGCCATGTGGGTGAAATTTTATGGATGATACTCTGATGTCCCATTCTCCTGAAGGCAGCACAGAAATGCTCCACCAGAAACAGAAACACTGAA
>NW_015123380.1:0-690 GCF_001443285.1 Poecilia latipinna
TGTTTAAATTATATTTAAACATAAATTTAAATATAATTTAAATTTATATGTTTATATGTCCATCAGATAGTGTTCCCCCACTGTAAAAAAGGGGGAACGTTATCTAATGGGTGGTTTTAAAATGGGGAACGTTATCTGATGGGTGAAATATGGCCATACAGTGGGGAACACTATCTGATGGCCATATTTCACCCATCAGATAACGTTCCCCCTTTTTGACAGTGGGGGAACACTATCTGATGGCCACATTTCACCCATCAGATAGCGTTCCCCCTATGTTAAAATCACCCATCAGATAGCGTTCCCCCTGTTTTACAGTGGGGGAACGGTATCTGATGGCCATAAATCTCCCATCAGATACCGTTTCCTCTGTCTTAAAGTGGGGGAACGCTATCTGATGACCATAAATCTCCCTTCAGATACCGTTTCCTCTGTCTTAAAGTGGGGGAACGCTATCTGATGGCCATATTTCACCCATCAGATACCGTCTTCCCTGTTTTACAGTGGGGGAACGCTATCTGATGGCCATATTTCACCCATCAGATACCGTTTCCCCTGTTTTAAAGTGGGGGAACGCTATCTGATGGCCATATTTCACCCATCAGATACCGTTTCCCCTGTTTTAAAGTGGGGGAACGGAACATAAGAGCAATAAATTTCACATCAGATAGCAGTTCACCTGGTTTGCAG
>NW_015123381.1:0-690 GCF_001443285.1 Poecilia latipinna
AGAGCTGCTATCAGTCCCACAGTGATGAAGATGATGATCCTTCCTCTCTCTGGTTCTGGAGTCAAAGTTGGTCTCTGAGGTTGGATCTGATCAGCAGCTGCTGGGAGAGAAATCAGAAATATTTATTAATATTTGATGAAAACTGAGATCCAGGAGGATTCATGATGAAGATGAAGATGTTGGTTCATCAACACAGATAAAGATTTTAATCAAAGGAAAATGATTTATATTATTTTCTTCTCACCAGTAACGTTGAGTCGACATCTTCCAGAGTTGAATCCATCTTCAGTTTTCACGTCACACAGATACAGACCAGAGTCTTCAGTCCTCAGTCTGGACACATGGAGTCTGATTCGTCCTTCTCTGAGGACGTCTTTGTCACTCTGGACTCGTCCTGAAAACTGATCATGCTGAAAATCTGGAAACTCAACTCCATCACGATGAACATATATTATCCCGCTCTTCACTGAGGTTTTAAATTCACAGTAGATGAACAGTTTCCTGTAGGATCCCTGAGTCCTGGTGGTGAAGGTCCACTCCAGAGTGATGCTGTGGTTCTCCTCTGCCTCATAGCTGCTCTGGGTCACATTCACTACAAATGTTGCTGCTGAGGAGACAGAGAGGGAAAGAGAGGAGCAGACACACTGAGAACTGGAACATGGGAGTCTTTCAGCTCCATCTAGAGAGCTT
>NW_015123382.1:0-689 GCF_001443285.1 Poecilia latipinna
AAAAAAAAACTCGACAAACCCCACTCACGAAAGTGCCCCGCCGTAGGCGGTGCAAAAATGAAAATCTTTTTTTAATGTCTTTTTTCTCAGGATAGTGAACTGCCTTGTGGAGCAAGGCAGTTTATTAACCTTAGCATTTCATGGGTGTCTCAAAGATTGAAATCCTTCCCCAGCTTTCTGTCTCACACACACAGCAGTTGGCTGAGGGCCAATCGCTATAGCAACAGAATCCAGAGGAAGGCAGAGCTGCTGGTTTGGACTACAAACCAGCAGCCATAACTGCCATAACTGTAGTTCTATCTGTGGCCAAGACTTAGTTAAAACAGAGGCCTGAGCAGCATGTCAGAACTACAACATGGCGGAACTGTCTGTTACTATGGAGGAGGAGTTGCCTGGTATTCTGAACTACTTGTGCTTTGAGCATCATATAACTGATTTAACCCGATCACTATTACACATGAAATCAGTGTGACCATTTCAAATGAAGCTTATTGAAAATTTTCAAAATAAAAACCTTGATAATTTTTACATCATGTATTTGCTCTTTTTTGTGTTAGATAACTGGTTTAAGCAATCCACTGTTACACATGGGATTAGTGTTGCCATTTCAAATGAAGCTTAATGAAAGTTTCAAAATAAAACCCTGCATAGTCCCCACACGTCAGTCAAAAATGTTATTCTTCTTTTAT
>NW_015123383.1:0-689 GCF_001443285.1 Poecilia latipinna
AAAGCTGATAAACAGGTGAAAAACCAAACTAGACAGAACCACTTCTGATTGTTTGCCAAACCAAACATCCAATAAAGTTCCACCAAGCCACGACTAAGGCCCTGGGGTCATGTTTCAAGACACAGGCAAAAGAAGGTTCAATGTCCAAACTTATTGATTGGACAATAAGTCCAATCAATAATAATCAATTTCCTCTTTCACCAAACAATTACAGAGATCAAACTTTCATTTGTTCTCATGCTACCTCTCTTGCTCTGGTAAAAACCATCGGCCCCAAACCAAAATATCTGCTGGTCCTTCACCAGGCCCCTGTACCTATAGGAAGTGGACTGACCCATATTACTTCCAGTCTAAATTTATAAAATAATAAAACAAAAAGAAAAAAGAAAATCAACAATTATCAACCTACAAATAAACTCTGTAAATAATACAAAAAATAGAAATTTGAGAATAAAGTAAGAAAATTCAAATGGATAAAGAAATAAAGAAAAATTAGCTCCAACAACTTCTATTCCGCCTTTCCTCGCTCTGTATGTCGGCATTACACACGACCCGTTGCCATGGCAACCGACAAAAAACAGCTCAACGAGTAGATAGAGCAGAGATTACCGATCAGGGGAATCAAAACCAAAAACAAACATTTCCCCACACAAAAAAGTAGCAAAAACACTAAAACAGAAGATCCAGTC
>NW_015123384.1:0-689 GCF_001443285.1 Poecilia latipinna
AGTTAGCGCACCGTGTTCCGGCCGGGACTTCATTTGCGTTGCGCGGAGCTCTCACTTCCGCCTCTGAGTTGTTGACAAAAGCTAAGTCTCAGCGGCATAAAGTCCAATCTTCAAGATTGGCCCGTGGGGATTTTATTGATTGATGATAATGCCCGACCTTAAAATGACTGGGGGAATGCCTGGAGTACGGCAGCATTTCTCCTCCGGGGCTGCTGGTTGAAAGCGAACGGCGGGAAGAGCGCTGAGGTGAGCGGATAGCCTGAACAGGGCGGGCGGCTGAGTAGCTGATGCTTACCGTGTAAATGTAGCTTTACCGACGAACCGCACAATAAATTTCATATCCCGGTCTGAAGAAACGGGTGGCGGAGCGCATCGTACATGGCTGGTAGATGAGTTTCTGAGTGTGACCAGTGAAGGTGTCGTAAATATCCCGTATTGCTTCCCCCGTGTTCGTCCCCCGGTCTAACGGTTCGTCAGTCCGCTGGTCTATTTCCTCCCCTCCACCCCATCTTACGTTCGTTCATTCGCCCTCTCCTCCCACTCCAGGCGGCATTTCCCGTATTTTCAAACCCAAAGCGTGACAGGTTAGGTGGCAAGGTGAGTTTAATTAATCTATTAAACTCACTGAAGATGAATACATAAACTAAAAGCTGGATTGTAGACATTTTTTATAAGCATATTTGTGAGCC
>NW_015123385.1:0-689 GCF_001443285.1 Poecilia latipinna
TTGTGAGGGTTCTCACATTAACCAGCCAGAGAGACGCTGAATGGAATTCAAAAAATAATCTTAATTTATTACAAAAAAGTTCAAAAATAATCAAACAATGAATAATTGGGCCCAAAACTGAGGTCAACATAACAAACAACAAGTCAGGTGTTAACACAAAGAACTCAAGCACAAAAATGACCTAACAAACAAGACATGAGGGGAACTTAAATAGTGGCTGATCAGACCACTGCTGACATACAAGAACTTAAACAAATACTAATCAATACAATACCAAATCTTTAAATTAAACAAACATTAGAATGAAACTACCAAATAGAAGAAACATTAAAGAAAACCAAATTTTCTCGTCCCCTGGCAAACAAATGGAACGGCCCGCTGAGGAGGTTTTGCCAGCCATATATGGATGTCAATTAGCTGGAGCTTTTCTGTGACCCTCCAGCAGCAGCTCCACAGGAAACTGGTAACTCAAAACAAATAAATTAATTTGTTGCTTTTAACAAAAATATAAAGAACTGACAAATAAAGTTAACTAAATGTGTGCACTGCAAATAGTTAACTAAAAGGTCAGACTAATGAAAATAATTTTTAATAAAAATCTAAACTATTCACTAATGTCTAAATTAATGTTAAGGATGAACAAAACAGTTTCCATTCAGGTCTGTGTGACAGTAGGGTCAGCTGTCACA
>NW_015123386.1:0-689 GCF_001443285.1 Poecilia latipinna
TGTGGCAGTATGCCCTGTAGCCTTTGAACGCACCACACAAGTGCCTGAATTTAATTGGTTGTGGCGCTGGCTGCCTGTATATAAAGGACCCTCCCTCACCTGGTTGACATGACGTTGTTTTCCTTCCGGTTCAGCCCTCGGCGGTTGTTGGTGCTGCACGCTAGGTAAGGCAGGCTTCACCTCTCTCAAGCAAGCTTATTACTTATGATTTATTTACATTTTCTGTATAACAGCTGCAAATTAATGCGTGCGCACAAACAATGCGCTTAACGACGCTCTGATCGCCGCCGATCAATCGTCCTTCTGGTAAGAATCTTCCCACACCTGACATTTGTTAGCTTAGCTTTAGCTCAGCTTTTGTTGTATATCCAGACCGCCTGTACAAGCTCCACGTTTCCTCCTTCCTGTTAGAGGCACTACATAAAGAGCTCAGTGCCGCTGCTGTTTGTCCTTGGCTGGCTGTTTGTCCTTGGCCGGCTGTTTGCCTGCTGTTCTGGTTGTCCCCGACTGGCGGTCCGCCTGTCAACTGGATAATCTGTCGGCTGCCTACCTGTCGTCCTGTTTGCTGGCTTCATGCCCGCCGTCCTGGTCGGCGTAAAGCTGGCTCCTACCACTCGTCCAGTGTGGCTGATTTGGGCTGATTGGTGATCAGCTCGGACCTTCTTTCTACTGCCGCTCTGAGTGGCGTC
>NW_015123387.1:0-689 GCF_001443285.1 Poecilia latipinna
GATCGCTCCTCAGCACACGAAACACGTTACACACACAGTTAGTGACAATAAAAACACAGTACATTAAGTACATAAGCTAAATTATGGAAAATCAGTTCATAAATTAAATGTTTTAACCATTTTATTGGCAACGTACAGACAGAAGGAGCATGGCAACCGGTGCAGTTAGCGAGAGGTTGTGCTATCACAGGTGAGGCTCAGCTCGCTGCTGCCTCACAGCACATCACTGATTATCTATCTATCTGTCTATCTATCTATCTATCTATCTATCTATCTATCTATCTATCTATCGCCATAAAAAATCGCTGTTCTTGACATTACAAATAAAATACTAAGTTATACAAAAAATATGATGTTCTCTCATCAAATTTGTAATGTCAAGAACAGCGATTTCTATCTAGATAGATAGATAGATAGATAGATAGATAGATAGATAGATAGATAGATAGATAGATATTAGTGACTTGCGGTGAGATTCATACCTGGTGAGGCACTGACTTAATTATAATCGGATTTACAAATCTAGACCCCCTGCATGTTATTGTTTACATAAGGAAATTTCTCGCATGCTACAATGCTGGAGGGCAAAAAGGCTATTCCTTTACATGCCATTCATGATTCCGTGATCTCGATCAAACTTAGACATGTAGATATTATTAATTTCGTGCTGTGCTTAAAAGCAAAGGGAG
>NW_015123388.1:0-688 GCF_001443285.1 Poecilia latipinna
ATGTTCAATATTAGATAAAATTAATAGTGTTCTAAATAAGAAAATTCACTCCAAATTATATCCATGGTTTAATTAGTGTAATCTCTTATGTAGGATAGTTCTATTGAAATATATTACACTAAATTGAATTAAAATAACTTGGCTTGTAGTTCTCTATAATTTAGGACACAGCTAGTTTCTCTGTGGACTGAGCAGGCATTCACAGGGGGTCGTGGCTCTGTGTGTGAGTTTAACCTTTTGACCACTTTGATAAGATTTAACAGCTGGTGTAAAACAATCTGGTCCGGTCAACAGAGTAGAGCTTCCTCTCGGGACAGGGTCATAAAAAACATCTGTCTTCATTCAAAAGAAAATAACACTTCTTTGATCTTAAAAACAGGTTTTTACTGGAACATAGTCAACTAGATTTAAATGAACTTAGCTGAGGACACTCCCCTAAATTGAATACAGCAGAGAAGGGAAAACACGCCCTCCCTTTAAAAATATAGGACCCGGAACCTTAACTTCAGATCGCTCCGGGGTTACCTGTGATGCTGTCTCCGGGGAACGGTGCGTCGGTGAAATGGTTCCCCGTAAGTTTGTCTTGGTGTGTGGATGTCTGTGGAGTGAGGTAAATATTGAATTGGATGCTGGTCTGTGATTTTATTGAGTTTTGTCAGTTTCATTAGTTGTTTGTCTAATAAATGTT
>NW_015123389.1:0-688 GCF_001443285.1 Poecilia latipinna
GGTGTTATGAGTCTTATACACACCCCGTCAAATAAAGTGTTACCCCAACACAAGTTACAGTTTGAATGTTGTATTTCAAAACAAGAACAAGATCAAATAGCACTGGCAGCAAAATACAGCAAAGGTCACACAGTATGCCAACCTGTTATGTTTTCTTTCCCACACATTTCAGAAAACTGCTTGCCATAGAGACTGTAATAAACCAAGTCCTTAATTGGAAATACTTGATACAGTATGCATTTAAATGATCCATCATAATAAAGAGCGTCCACTCTGCCACACAAAATAAAAGCAAGGATATTCATCATCTCAAGTGTCGTGCAAAGGTCCTAACAATGTTGAAAACTGTAGGTTGGATTAATGTACAGAAATTGTAGAGCAGAGGTCTCATTCTCGCGGCCCGCAGGACTTTGTCTCGTGGCCCCCACCGTGATATGACAGTATAATATTAGTGGGGCCCACAGGGTGAGCGGACCTCTGAAGGAAGCCCCGCCCGCCGTTCCTCGTCATGGCTGACATTCGGTGCTAGGCTAAGCTACACTGACTTCATGCACACTACGCTTGTAACAATAGTGCGGCGGGTGATGGAACAGTCCGGTACCAGTTGCCCTTCCCTGCAGTCGCCATTCCGGTACTTTCTACCATTAACAAATGCCACGATCAAACGCAGAGAAAGGCGACTGCTACC
>NW_015123390.1:0-688 GCF_001443285.1 Poecilia latipinna
ATCAGTATGGTTGTTTGCTAGCGGTAGAGCAGATGAACACATGTGTCTGTTATGAACGCCGCATTCCAGGTTGAGTTCTTCGAAGCGATGCCAGTAAGTAGCGACTTATACTTCAAAACGAGCCTTTATGTTAACATATGAGAAATTAATATGTTAAAGTTACATTCCCTCAATGGAATATACCAGTTAGTCCCAGTGACCGTTTCACTCATGGGTTTTGCCTATGTGCTTTCTGGGTAAAAATCAATGGAAAAACGAAAATGTCTAAAAACTAAATGCTGCAGCTGTCTTGAATGAAGCTGAATGTTTAGATGTTTGAATGGCTGAAATCATCCAGAGGATGAAGGAAGTAGTTAAAGGCCAAAAACATCCAGAATCAACTTGAAGAAAGAAGAAGAAACAGGAGGACAATAGTGCTGAATCAGCATTAATGAAAACATCTGGACTCACCGAGCCTTTCTGCAGTTCCTCACAGCTGGAACCAGTCTCTGTCGTCCTGATTCTGATGTGTTGTACTTCTCCAGGTCCAACTCATCCAGAACCTCTGACATCTGCAGCATGAAGGCCAGAGCTGAACAGTCAGTCACTGAGAGCTCCTTCCCTGAATCCAGCAGCCGTTGGATCTCCTGATAAAATGAGACGTCGTTCATCTCCACCAGACAGTAGAAGATGTTGATGCTTCTGTCAG
>NW_015123391.1:0-688 GCF_001443285.1 Poecilia latipinna
TAAATTATTTTATCTGATTGGCTAACTGATTAATGCTGGTTCTGTTTGGCTAGCTCATTGCTGGCAATGATTGAGTAGCTGATTAATGCTTTTTCTGATGAGCTAGGTGATTAATGCTCGCTCTGATTGGCTAACTGATAAATTCCTTTTTCTGATTGGCTATCTGGTTAATGCTGGTTCTGTTTGGCCAGCAGATTAAATCTAGCTCTAATTGGCTAGCTGAATAATTTGAACTCAGACTGGCTAGCTGATTAATGCTGGTTCTGTTTGGCTAACTTATTGCTGGAAATGATTGGCTAGCTCATTAATGCTTTTTCTGATGAGCTAGCTGATTAACGCTCTCTCCGATTGGCTAGCTGATAAATTCTTTGTTCTGATTGGCTAGCTGATTAATGCTGGTTCTGTTTGGCTAGCTTATTGCTGGTACTGATTGGCTAGCTAATTAATGCTTTTTCTGATGAGCTAGCTGATTAATGCTCGCTCTGATTGTCTAACTGATTAATTCTTTTTTCTGATTGGCTATCTGATTAATGCTGGTTCTGTTTGGCTAACTGATTTATTATGTTTTCTGATTGGCTAGCTAATTAATGCTGGTTCTGTTTGGCTAACTGATTTATTATGTTTTCTGCTTGGCTAGCTGATTAATGCTTGTTATGTTTGGCTAGCTTACTGCTGGCAATGATTGGCT
>NW_015123392.1:0-688 GCF_001443285.1 Poecilia latipinna
TCATGCTGCCAGCATACTGGTCAGAGTTGACAGGAAGATACAAAATACAGGCCTAGAAGATAACCAGTTTCCTGAATTCCCTTTCTGTCTCTTACTCAGGCTGTTGTTCACAGCAGTGAAAGGTCCATCCATCCTCTGTACACCCTAGTGGGGTCGACAGGTGTGCTGGTGCCTATCCCCAGTGAACATTTTGGGCAAGAGGCGGTGTACACCCTGGACAGGTCGCCAGAGACAGACAGGACAAACAACCATGCACACACACTCACACCTGGACAACTTAGAGAAAACAATTAACCTGACAGTCATGTTTTTGGATTGTGGGAGGAAGCCGGAGTACCCAGAGAGAACCCATGCATGCACAGGGAGAACATGCAAGCTCCATGCAGAAAGACCCCGGGCCGGGAATCAATCACAGAACCTTCTTGCTGCAAGGTAACAGTGCTACCAACTGCAGCCTAGCAGTGAAAGGTATTCTGTGTACAAATGTCCACTCTGATACCTCTGGTGGGTAAGTGTAGAAACCACAACCTTTTGCCTCAGCTTCATCTCCAAAAACTAACTTAGTCTAAGTTATATTGGATAAGATAAGATATTCCTCTATTAATACCACAGTGGGCAAATTTACATTGTTACAGCAGTACAGAGGACAGAGCCGAATCAATATAAATAAATAAATAAATATATATAT
>NW_015123393.1:0-688 GCF_001443285.1 Poecilia latipinna
CAGAGCCAATAGAATCCGAGGGCGTTGACATTAATACGGAACCTAAAGCCATTCACCAATTACAGGGCGGAAAACGCATGCGGTGTAGATTGACGATGTTCACCTCTAGATTTTGTTTATGGTAGCTAGGAGACGGAAGAGGCTCTGGGCGGAGCCGAAAACAATATGAGATGGACTTAGGGAAAATGGATTATCGAACCAAGTGGAAATATTTAGTCTAATAAGGATTATGACCACGAAACAGCAAAGGTAGGACTGAATTTATGTTTTTCGCTTCGTGAAATTAGCGATTTCTTTTTTTCTTCTTCAGCTGCTGGTTCAGTGAGTTTTGCACGTAGCGTGGTGATTCTGGTATTGTTGGAAACGGCAGAGCTTCGGCTTTACTCTGATTGATAGTTTGTGGGCTTTGGGAATAGTCGCTCTTTCACTGTTGCATTTTTTACCGCATATGCCTCGTTAGCCTCGTTAGCATCTAATTACGTTTCGTTTTATCAAGCTACTTCGTGTTCAGGCTGGGTGTTGTTGATGTAGAAAATATTGTTTGTATCATTTAGAAGAGCTTTTTCCCGATCTGTGGATATGCAATATGCCTATATTGATAAATGTATAGCATGTTTTTTCAATCGATCTTGTTGCGGCAAGCGCAGAGGACCCAAATTTGGGTCCTCTCGCGACAAACAGGTTAATA
>NW_015123394.1:0-687 GCF_001443285.1 Poecilia latipinna
TCACACATTTTTGTCTCATAAAGTAAAAAATTATTTGCAAAACAAACTTATTTGCGCATGTCAGAAATCTTTTCTTGCTATTCTAAGTTTTTGTTTGTGACTCAAAGTTTTGCTTGTGATTCTCACATGACGTCGTGGGCAGGGCCTAAAATCACAACAAAAGATTTATGATGTGTGCAAATAAAAGTTTGTTTGGCAAATAACTTTTTAAGCTCACGAGACAAAAATGAGTTATTTAATTTTAAAAAAAGTTTTTTAAACAAAACATTTTGTTTTTAAAAAAGAAATCATTACAATTCCAAAAGTTTTGATTACAATTTTATTTTACTTAACTGAGGTTAGTTTATTTTTTCATTGAATAATTGGGGGGAAAAAATTACTTCATACTCTGTGAACCAGACCCTAAACTTACTTAAAGTCTGGAATGAGTTTTTTCCCC
The DNA here is from genome assembly GCF_001443285.1 of Poecilia latipinna. Taxonomy (NCBI): domain Eukaryota; kingdom Metazoa; phylum Chordata; class Actinopteri; order Cyprinodontiformes; family Poeciliidae; genus Poecilia; species Poecilia latipinna. The sequence goes on from NW_015123394.1 coordinate 440, forward strand.
TTCATTAATGACTCACTTTTATTACATACATTATATCTATCATGGTAATTCAGGGTGAGTTATTTTTAATTCTAAATTAATATCCTTGTTGGACTTTTATTTAAGTGCTATTCTCCTTCAAGATACATTTACCTAACGCTAGAATAAATGCAATGTACATTATGCAGCAAAGGAAATTAGAAGACATATATCCATTATGGAGATGATAAGATGATAAGTTTTGGACGGACAATGTGCCCCTATTGCAT
>NW_015123395.1:0-687 GCF_001443285.1 Poecilia latipinna
ATATGACTTAAAAAAAGACTTAGAAAACTGATGTTTGATAAATTCTCAATGATACAAATCTATAAACAATTTAGTTTCTGTTAGTCTTGTCAAGATTCAAGAAAGGGCAAATTTCTATTAATATTGGTCAATCGTTTATTTTAAATATGCTGTAGGATCCGCAGTTTGACAACTGTTATAAATATCACGTTTTGCGAACACAGGGGATTAGATCAGTTTTTGTCGTTTGCTTTTAGGAATTGCAGCGGCTGCAGTGCGCCACAATAAACGTACAATAAAGCTGATAAACAGGTGAAGAACCAAACTAGACAGAACCACTTCTGACTGTTTGCCAAGCCAAACATCCAATAAAAGTTCCACCAAGCCACTAAGGCACTGGGGTCATGTTTCTCGACACAGGCAAAAGAAGGTTCAATGTCCAAACTTATTGATTGTTCTTGGTGATTTATTTTCCTCTTTCACCAAACAATTACAGAGATCAAACTTTCATTTGTTCTCATGCTACCACTCTTGCTCTGGTAAAAACCATTGGACCCAAACCCAAATGCCTGCTGGTCCTTCAGGCCCCTGCACTTATAGAAAGTGGACTGACCCATATTACTTCCTGTCTAAATTTAGAAAATAATAAAACAAAACAATAAATAAAATCAACAATTATCAACCTACAAATAAACTTTGTAAATAATA
>NW_015123396.1:0-687 GCF_001443285.1 Poecilia latipinna
AAAACCTAAAGACTTTCCTGTCTCAGAAGAGGTTCTGGCTCCACCAGATCACCAACCAGTTCTGAGGATGAACCTCCACATCGTCTTCATGATGGAAGGCTTTTTTTTTTTTTTTTTTACACTGAGTAGCTGACTACATTTCTAACAGCAGCAAAAACTGGTGTGTTTCCAACACTAAATGCGTTAAGGATTTAATACATTTGTTAAATTCTTAACATATGTCAAAATATTGAAAATAATTTGACAGAATTTATTCCCCTTGTTATTTGTTGTTGGCTTTCAGGGCACTGTGATGGACTGGTGACCTGTCCAGGGTGAACACTGCCTCTCATCTGATGGCTGCTAGAGATGGGCACCACCAGCCCCCCACACCACCCTGCAAGAATCAGCGTGTTCAGATCATGGATGGAAAGCTTTTAAGGTAGTTTGTCTCCTTAAGTCCACACTTAAAACAGCTTCATAGTTATTGCCAACATCAACTGATTTTATCATATTGCTGACTATTTTCTGCTGCTTCTAACATAAACAGGCAAAGAAGACACCCAGAAATGTTTTTCCACCCCAGGCATCCGGTCCCAATTATCATCAGTTCTGATGATGTCACATACATGGCGAGTCCACAACGTCCTAAAAGCTCCAGCAAGCCTCACTTTTTTCTTTGCTGTTTTTCTGTACTCTTTATAATAC
>NW_015123397.1:0-687 GCF_001443285.1 Poecilia latipinna
CCAGATTAACAGACATGCTGTTTAAGAACAAATATGACACAATAAATGTGTGCCACAGATTTGCAATGAAATAAAATTGTACTATTAAACTAGAAAATTCCTGCAGAAATTTTAAGGGGCCTGCCAAAGTGTGCCCGTCGGTTTGGACCCAGCGTTCCGATGCTAAAAATTAGCCTTAATGCTAAATAAAGCTTCAATGTACTCAAATACCTGTGGAGATTCAGAAGCATGTGGACTAAGCTGTACTTGTACCATTCAGTGTGTTAAAATTAATGCATAAACTAAAATATGCCAAAATGCTAATGTTAGCATGAAGACTATCAGTAGCATGTGGGGCATTACTAGCATGTTGTCGGTTATTGACTTACTCCATTCAGTATACTAAACTTGGCAAATAAGTAAGAAAATTAACTAGTAGGTTATTTTAGGTAAAATGCTAATGCGTGCAAGGAAGTGCACTAGTGGGTGGCAGTGAAATGCTAATGTTTGTGCTAATGTTAAACTGCCTTGCTGCGCAAGGCAGTTCACTATCCTGAGAAAACAAACATAAAAAAAGCTTAATATTATTGCACCGCCTACGGCGGTGCACTGACATGAGGAGAGTATGCAGGCTTTTATTTTGAAACTTTCAGGAAGCTTCATTTGAAATGGCAACACTAATCCCATGTGTAACAGTGGTTTGGTTAA
>NW_015123397.1:6988-7375 GCF_001443285.1 Poecilia latipinna
ACACAGCAGACAGGATACTGACAAATGGAGGGAGGGATCTAAAGCAGAGACAAGTTCTAAAATAGCGGTTCTCAACGTGGGCGGTACCGCCCCCCGGGGTGCGTTCAGAGGACGGCAGGGGGCGCTGGCGGAAGTTTTTACAAAAGGGGGGCGCTGGGATGCCTTTGGGGGGCGTTTGGTCGAAGGTAAACTTTACGCCTTAAATGCACAACAATACCAGTTTAGACTGAGCAACTTGGTAAAACTGTATTGTGTAACATTAAATCATGCTTGGCTGCAACTGTATCGATGGCAGCTCTCCTTCTATTCAGTGTTTGTAGCTTCTGTTAGCTTCTTGGCGCAGCTCCGTTCTCCTGCTACTGGTAGCTAAAATCACGATACCCTCAC
>NW_015123398.1:0-687 GCF_001443285.1 Poecilia latipinna
TCTCTCTAGGGTTAGTGACTCTCCAGGTGTCAAATGGCTTTAAGTCTTGGCAAAACTCTTGCAATCTCAGATGTTTTCTTGAGGTTGCAGTAGATCTGGGAGAAGACTGGTCAACACATTGGTCATGGATGCAATTAAAATCTCCTCCCAATACAATATATGGTGTGTGTACTGATGCAATATTCGACAAACGTTTTGGGAAGAAAGTAGCCTCATATATATTTGGACCATATATGCAACCTATTAAGATGTGTTCTCCATAAAGATAACCTGAGATAAGAACATATCGACCATCATTGTCGCTCATAGTTTTCTCCAAAGTAAAGGGAAGACTCCGATGAATTAGTATGGCAGCTCCACTACTCTTAAAGTTATGTGACGAGTAAAGGCCACCCAATTCCTCTTAGGTTTAAGGTGCTCATTGTCGGTTAAGTGGGTTTCAGACAATAATGCTATTTTTGTGTTTTCCTTTTTCAAAAATGTCAGGATCTTTTGTCTTTATATCACATTATTTATTCCCTTAACATTAAGGGAGACTATTTTGAGATCACTCATAGTAAAGTTGACGATAGTTTGATAATCTGTGAGAGAGCGTTATAATAACTACAGTATACCTCCATGGATTTATGGAAAGTAATTGAAAAACCGGCGGTTTTCTGACACGAAAAACAGATAACTTACATTGTA
>NW_015123399.1:0-687 GCF_001443285.1 Poecilia latipinna
GTGTGACAAAGTGGTTCAGTTTATGTTCACCACTTGTCCCTTATATTTTCTCATTCACTTATTTTTATAGCTGGTTAGAATAATTAATGTAAACATTGCAATGTTGCTTTACTTACTATCCCGGGTTTGTTTGTGTTAGCATTATGTTGCAGGATCTATCTATGTTTAGGTTGGTTATTATTTCTGGATTGTGGGTTGAATTTGTTTCAAGGTGTATTTATTTTTTCTTTGAACTCACCATCATTTGTCCTTGTAGATCTGCAGGAGTGTGGGAGGGGCCGACCCAGTACTTCCTGATTAAGTGGTTGGATGATGTCAGTGATTACCTTATTGGGTTCTACCAATTAGAGGGTTTTTCTTTTGTGTATTGCTTTGTTTGTTTTTCTTTAAAAATAATCTTTTGAGTTATTTTGGATTATGTAACTTATTTTGCAGATAATTTCATTATGTAGGAGTTTGTAAATTGATTTGTAGTTTTGGTGTTTCTTTGTTTAGATTTTGTTTGTTTGACCTGTTCCTTGGTGGCTGTGTCCAATCAAGCACAGGTGTGGTGCCAAGTTTGTATAAAAACAGTGAGTTTTTGAATGCTGGGGGAGAAGTCTGAGTAAAGACTGAACAAAAAAACAATTGGAAGAAACTGAAGCGGTGGCTGGTCCTGATTTTCTGCTCACCTCTGATCCTTGAGCC
>NW_015123400.1:0-687 GCF_001443285.1 Poecilia latipinna
AATCTGTGTATATTTTTGTTTTATGATTGTCTATTATGTTTACTTATGGTAATGTATTTTATTAAGATGCACCTTTATGTAATTAGTGTGAGTGAACTCTAAATGTATGATAGCAGGAAGAACCCTGCCCCAATATTCAGAACACCTGGTACCTAATCACCTCATGATGGGTGGAGAGTATAAAGGGAGACTCTCACCTGGTTGCTTCATGCTGGCATTTGGTCACACATCGTTGGGAAGGTTGCTTGTGTAGTGTGCAGGTCTAAAACTCTAACATCGGTAAGTAATGTTTCTCCTTCTGTATAAGACCTACAATTTCAGTGTTTGACTTGAATTGTTTAAATCTAGAAACCACTGGAAGTCTCCTGCTTGGTACTGGGGTGTGGCTGCAATTCACCCTCCCCAGTGCAGTTTAACGTAAAACAGGTATGTGTTTTATTGCATCCATAACACAAAAATGACAGTTATTTATATAGAACATATTGGCAAGCTGATCCTCCCGCTGTGGGCTGGAAAGGATTTTCTGGTTGGGGTGGAGTCATCCAGCTCTGGTAGGTGACGATGGTTTCCTCTGCCTTCCATCTTCTGTAAATCACCTACTAACCTTTTCATCTAATTCCAGCTCTGACACTGCTGCAGCTCGCTGGAGACCCTGCTGTTTTGTTTCACTGCTTGGTTTCATTTTTT
>NW_015123401.1:0-687 GCF_001443285.1 Poecilia latipinna
CACCGCAGTGAAGTTAGTTTCAAGTTGGATATTCGATATTCGAGCTCCGGGGAGTAAGCGGCGTTTAGCTCAAGGTTGATCCGATTTATGAACGCTACTGTCGGCCAGCGGTTCTCCACCGCTCCCGGCCGCAGCGCCCGAAGGTTCACTTAGGGACTGTCAACAAATTACCGAACCAAACATTCCTGTCAAAGAAATGTTAATAAATGCCTTGAATTGTAACCAACGAACTAATTGTCAGTGCTAATTCAGGCTTTTACATGAGCCAAAATAGCATCTATAAAATTTTAAAGTCATATACAATATTTTCAATAATTTTAATATTAAATAATATAATGTTTTCTTCAATAGCTTCCAGGTCATGTGACCTAATGACTCAAAATCACTTTGAAATAATTATAATAGTCCCTATAGATGAGGCACAGACATTTGTTTTCCATTTTTAGCCATTTTCCATTTTTTATTAATTTTTTTCATCAAAATTGAGTGTTTTTCCTCAATAGCTACCAGGTCATGTGACCTATTGATTCAAAATCTCTTTGAAATTGTTCTACTAGTCCCTATAGATGAGGCACAGACATTTGTTTTCCATTTTAAATAATTTTCAATTTTTTATTAATTTTTTTCATCAAAATTGAGTGTTTTTCTTCAATAGCTTCCAGGTCATGTGACCTATTGACTCAAAAT
>NW_015123402.1:0-687 GCF_001443285.1 Poecilia latipinna
ATTAGATTAATTTATTTTTTGTTAAATTATTAATTTCCACAGATTTAAAGCCATGCGAATGGCAGATCTATTGTTGTATATTTATGCATTTATCTATTTGTTTGTTTTGCTTAGACCCTCCTGCTCGTCAGTCAGCCTCCTGCAGTGATTAACAGGCAGAAGCAGCTGCTGGGGCTGATCTGATTGTTTGGTGAAGGAGTGAAAAGGTTTTTGTACCACAAGTTAACGTTTTATCTGAAGTCAACTCGGAGATTATTTTTTGTTACTTTTATAAGTATAAGAAACTCCTTTGAAACAGGAGAAGTCTCCGCGAGCGATTTTTATTGTTTCTGAGTGAGTCGAAAACTTCCTCCAGAGGGACTCTGGCATTTTCGTTTTCTGGACCTTTTGTGATGCAAGAGTGGAAATAAGAGTTAATATCATTTTTTTTAACAATTTGCAATAAATTACCATTAACATTTCATGAGGCAATAATTCAACTTAAATAATACAAGAAAATTAAAGTCATTTAACTCTAACAACTTTGTGGAGCCTTGTGGTTAATTTTGACACATTTACATGAATATAAGTAGATAAAGTTTCTCTTGAAACTCTAAAGCACTTTTCCCAAATATAAAATCAACCTTAAATTATACTAAGAACAAAACATACAGAAGAAACTAAACATTACATTTTTGTCAGAAAAAC
>NW_015123403.1:0-686 GCF_001443285.1 Poecilia latipinna
GTAAATCATTACAGTTGGACAAAGTTTCCTCTCTATTTTTTATATATTTATTTATTTTTATTTTTATTTTTTGCTTCATTCATATAAATTTAATCCAATAAAGAACTTTTATCTCCACCTCCAAGCCTGGATCCACTCTCAGTCACTTCATCCCAGTCAAGGCTGATGAAGAAATTAAGGTCAAGGAAATTACAGTCACTAGGTAGTCAATAGTTAAGCATTTAATAAATCATGTTAATTGTTATATTAATTTCAAATCAGAATAAAAAAACAGAATAGTTTATTTCATAAACAAAAATGTATCTGTGTTTAACTTCCTCTCCTTTTCTTTCTCTGTGCTGCTCTCAGCTGGTATCTGATGAACCGTCCTCCACTCTGTCACTTCAGCCAACCGACTTGCCTCGGGGTGAATGAAGATCCAAAATAATGTCGAGTCACTATCTACTAAATTGTCAAGTATTTTATTGACTAATATTTTGTTTTTTTCAGTAAATTTAAAAAAATGCAATTTAAATAAGAGAATGGATTGATTTTGTGGAAACTGATGTGTATTTTTAACTTTGAGAGCTTTTCTTTCTCTGCGCTGCATCAGCTGCTGAGCTCAGCCTGTATCAGATAAACCAACAGCCCCTCTGCAACGGTCACTTTACCCCAGCTAGGGATGGGAAATAAGATCGGAAGAGCAC
>NW_015123404.1:0-686 GCF_001443285.1 Poecilia latipinna
TGTTAGGATCTGGGGAAGGCTGGTTGGGGGGTCTCTAGTTTCTCCACCAGGGGGCATCCTGGGACCTTCTGGAGGGCGTGAACCTGGAGCTGCACACCTGCTGCCACTTACCATCATTTGGAGGGGTTTATCAGGACGGAGCCGCCGACACTCCAGTGCCAGAATGTTAGCCTGTGATGGTAATATCATTGTAGCTCACCTCCGACCATCTGTTCTCCGAGTAACCTCCTTTGTGCTACCTTCTCCTAGGTTGTCGTTCCGTGAAGCCCTGAGTTTCTTCAAACTTCTACGAACCTGGGCAGATTACCAAAGATCCTCGAGACCCCGCGGAGTTTACCCGTTGGTGGCCACATCCCTGGGACCAGCTCTCAGTCCTGTCGGTGGCAGATCCCTGGTCAAACGGATCCCTTCCGGCTCCTTATCTGAGATCACCCTCCACTCACCTGTCCGCCCTCTAGAGAAACTCACGCCCTTGTTCCAGCCTGCAGTTCCGGATCCTAGCGGTTCACCTCTCCGTGCTCAGACGAGCTCACCGGCAAGTAGGTCTCTGGCTGGACTGCAATCCCACGATCACTGAACCCCTCTTACCTGTCTTATCTCCACCCAGAGATCCAGAACCACGCAGACGAGCACCAGTTCCGGACCTCCTTGTACATACCCGTTGGCACTGTATTTAATAAATCACC
>NW_015123405.1:0-686 GCF_001443285.1 Poecilia latipinna
TTTTGGTTTGAGTTTTTGTTTTGTTGGAGCTCCATCCTTCTTCTGGGCATCCTCTAGATGTCGCCAGAGGCGAGCCCCTGGGAGGCTGCGGGGGTAACCCCGTGGCCACACCTGTAGCTTGTTTGGAGGGCGTGGATTGCAGATATAAGCAGCGGCTGAACGACTTCTCATCACCTGAGTGTTAACTTACCTTGGTAACTATCGTTCCAGAGAAAGGCCCTCTGTGATCTGCTCGTTATTAATCCCTTGTTGTCCTCCTTACCAGGTTATCCTGTTGCCTCCTCGCTGCTCCTGTGTGTGCCATCAGCCTTGGGCTCGGAGAGAGCTCTTGTCCCTCGCTGTCTGTGAGTTGCTCTCCTCGTGTGTCCTCCCTCGACGCTGCCGGTGTTACCGGTCGGACGCCACCCCTCGTGTGTTCACCTATCCCAGTCTCGGTCCGTCTCCAGTGGATTCCCCTTCGGGACGCAGCGGATCTGTCGATCCAGGCCCGAACCCATCTGGAAAGAAGGAACAACTGGACCGCGACGCTTTTCGCTCTTTCCACCGCTATAAACCTGTCCGCCCTCCAACGAGGCTCAATTATCCAGCGCTCAGCTCTCAACTACTCACCTTCAGATCAAGTAAGAACCAGTTCAATTCATTCCTGGAAAAAGAAACACACTCCTTCCTCTGCCTCTCGTTGACAG
>NW_015123406.1:0-686 GCF_001443285.1 Poecilia latipinna
AGGTCGTCTGATCCACAGGTGGAGGCCGTGATTTATAGGAACAGGAACCAGATTCAGCAGGTGTGAAACTATGAGGAGCTGAAGGGCCTCACCTTTCCCCAGAGCTGATCTGGATCCAACAGAACCGGTTCAGCAGCATCTGCAGAGCCGACCAGCAGAGCTTCACTCCCAGTTTGTTCTGGTTGCTCTCTGAGAGGAAGATGAAGATGATGATGGTGGTGGTTTGTGGGATCCTCCTGCAGTCAGATCACCTTCCTCTCTCTGCTCTCATCATCCTCACTCCAGTCTCTGCATGTCTTTCTGTCTGGAAGCTGCTCAGCTCAACCACAGCAGAGGTTCTGGAGGTCCAGCAGGTTCTACTGGGTCGGTCTCAGACCAGTTGCTGTGTGGTTCTGCTGCTGTTTGGTTGATAAGCTGAAATTCTGACTTGGTTCTGTCTGGGACCAAAGTAAATGGAGGTTCTGTTGTGTTCTGGTCTCACTTCAAATTGTCCTACTGGGAGAGTTTTGGTCCATCTGGTAACAACTTTTAAAGGTTTATTCAGTTTGTTGTCACTTGTTATTCTGTTCAGGTTCTGGTTCTGGTCGGGTTCTGGCCTTCATATATTGACCTGAATGACATCAGCTGTACTAAAGGACATTCTGACGTTTCCAGAGAGCTTTCAGCTCCAAACGGCTCTGAGTTTA
>NW_015123408.1:0-686 GCF_001443285.1 Poecilia latipinna
CGCCAGCTTCCCGTCTTGTCCCCTTTCCTCTAGCCATGCCCAGCGCCACTTGTTTTTAATTCCTTTCTCAAGTAAACGTGTTTCTTTACCGGGTGAGACAAACTCCATCTTCTTTCATATCGCATTTGATTTAACCAAACGCATGGACTTCTTTTCTACAAAACGTTTTACAGTCATTGGTCAAGAACACGGGAGCTAGAATTCTGACTGGCAGACATCTTTGTCTATTATCTACAGTTTAGTTGAGGCGGGCCGTTTGGTCCAATGTTCGCTTTGCTTGGAAGTCTGGCCCCCAGACGGAGCTCTTTACGCCTAAGTTTCAAACGTCTGATAAATCTTCCTTATTTTAATTGTAAGTAGTTCTTTAAATGTCCTGTGAGATGATATACTTACCCATATATCCATAACAACCGGAACTTTCAATATCCAGCAAGTTATTTTCGCAATTTACCGTCTATTAAACGAGTGCCCCCCGGATTAATTACACTCTCTGCAGGCTGTAGCTGTGAAGTTACCGTATTAACCCGATATTTGCTGGAAAGTGCAACGTCTCCCCTTTCAGAAACCGTTGGAATTTTTCAGATAGCGCTACGTGTGGCGGAATTACGGTACTGCAAATTTGGATGTGTCGCCGGCGACATGTTCCAGTCTAGAAGGGTCCCGGAGACTACAGTTTGGTTGAGGCG
>NW_015123409.1:0-686 GCF_001443285.1 Poecilia latipinna
CAACAACAGCTGTTCTAAGAACATCCACAGCTGCTCCATCAACAACCACACGTGCTCTAACAACAACCACAGTGGCTCCAACTACAACCACAGCAACTCCAACATCGACCACAGAAGCACCAACATCAACCACAGCAGCTCCAACAACAACCACAGTGGCTCCACCTACAACCACAGCTGTAACAACAACTACAACGGCTCAATCAACAACCACAGCGGCTCCAACAACCACAGTGTCTACAACAACAACCACAGCTGCTCCAACAACCACAGTGTCTACAACAACAACCACAGCTGTACCAACAACTACATCGGATTCAACAACCACAGCTGCTCCAACAACCACAGTATCTACAACAACAACCACATCTGCTCTAACAACATCCACAGCGGCTCCATCAACAACCACAGGTGCTCCATCAACAACCACAGTGTCTCCAATAACCACAGAAGCTCTAACAACAAACACAGCTGCTGCAATTACAACCACGACTGCACCAACAACAACCACAGCTGCACCAAAAACAACCTCAGTTGCACCAACAACAACCACAGCTGTACCAACAACTACATCGGATTCAACAACCACAGCGGCTCCAGCAACTACAGCGACTCCAACCACCACAGCTGCTCCAACAACCACCATGTCTCCAACATCAACCACAGCAGCTCCATCAACAACCACA
>NW_015123410.1:0-686 GCF_001443285.1 Poecilia latipinna
CACAAATACTACAATTTAAACTTGGCCACAGACTAAAATGAGGTTACCTCCAACATAACCAATTAAAAATATCAATACTTTAATAGAATAATCTAAAAGAATCCAAGGCTGCTACCTGCAGCAAGGCTGGAGGCCACACAACATAGAACGCTCCAGAGTAACAAATTTAAACCAAAAAGACCCAAAACTAAGAAACCAAATGAGACAAAACAAAGCAGTTACAAAAATGAAACAAAGTCAACCAATGAAACAAGATAAACTAAACAAAAAATGAAAACAGTGAAACAAAACAGCAGGGTCTCCAGTGAGCTGCAGCAGTGTCAGAGCAGAGTTGGATGACTTCACCTCAAACCAGAGGATCCTTTCCAGCCCACAGCAGGAGGATCAGCTTTCCAATATGTTCTATATATGAATAATTATTTTTGGTGTTATTGAGCTGTATGGGTGCAATAAAACAATACATACCTGTTTTATGTGAAAACTGCAGTGGGGAAGGTGAATTACAGCCACACCCCAATACCAAGCAGGAGACTTCCAGTGGTTTCTAGATTTAAACAATTCAAGTCAAAAACACCGAATTTGTAGGTCTTATGCAGAATGAGAAACATTCCTTACTGATGTTAGAGTTTAAGACCTGCATGCTACCCAAGCAACCTTCCCAATGACGCGTGAGCAAATGCCAGCAT
>NW_015123411.1:0-686 GCF_001443285.1 Poecilia latipinna
AACATTTTTCGTGAAACTGAATCAAAAATTAAGTTTGTAAAACATTTAAATACATATGAAAACATTTAAATAAATACTGAAATGGAAAAGATGGAGGAACCTCCAAAGTTAGCTGTGTAGTGTATCACGAAACTCAAAAAAAAATGGTGTGAAGAAAATCTGGTGTCACTGATGGCTGTAGGCTTAGGATCAGTCCTCAAGCAGAAAAAGGAAAAGAAAAAAAATATTGGCATAAAATATTACATTGCCACCAATACTCATTAGAACCCTTTAAATTAACCTTCAAAACGTTGCAAAATCCTAAACAAAATTAACTCAAGAAAACTGCCAAAGATTCTGAATGCCTCAGGAAACAAGCAGGAGCTGATTACCCGCATCGAGGTAAAGAATCATGGTTTTAAAAATTTACGGCTCCAAAAATTCCTGCATTGTAAAGTCATTTTAATAAGGTGGCAGAGTGTCCAGTCACCAGAATATTCTCAGTCTGGAAAATATTCATGATTAAATAACGCAGTGCTGCAGCAACAATTGATGTACTCTGGATGAAAGAAAGGTACAACACTACTAATTTGCTGCCAGGCTTGGAATCAGCTGCTAGACACTCAAGGACTATGTCACTGATGAGACTCATCAGGTAACTCTGTTAAAAATTAAGTTGGGAAGCTACAAACTGGCTGAATGCTGTT
>NW_015123412.1:0-686 GCF_001443285.1 Poecilia latipinna
AGAGGCCTCCTTGCACAACCTACACCTTGGGTCTTGTCTGGTGTGGTAGATCTGAGCTTCTATTGCTCTGGTGTTTAGGGCCTGTTCCTGTGCAGCCAGGATGAGGGCCTCTGTGCTGTCCTTGAGTCCAGCTTTCTCCAGCCATTGGTAGGATTTCCTGATATCAGCCACTTCAGTTATTTGTCGGTGGTACATCCCATGTAGGGGCTTGTCCTCCCATGATGGTACCTCCAGCACCTCATCCTCTGTTCCCCATTCACTGAGCACATCGTCCGTTGAGGCTTTGTCCTTGATGGATCTTGGATGTTTCATCCTGGACAGTGGCTCTCACACTCACTAGTCCTCTGCCTCCTTCCTTACGGCTCGTGTACAGTCTCAGGGTGCTGGATTTGGGGTGGAACCCTCCATGCATGGTTAGTAGTTTCCGAGTCTTAACATCCGTGGTCTTTATCTCCTCCTTTGGCCAGCTAATTATTCCTGCAGGGTATCTGATTACTGGTAAGGCATAGCTGTTTATTGCACGGATCTTGTTCTTGCCATTGAGCTGGCTTCTCAGGACTTGCCTTATTCGTTGGAGGTATTTGGCTGTGGCTCCTTTCCTTGTGACCTCATCGAGGTTGCCATTTGCTTGTGGTATTCCCAGGTACTTGTAACTGTCCTCAATGTCTGCTATTGTTCCTTCTGGG
>NW_015123413.1:0-686 GCF_001443285.1 Poecilia latipinna
CCGATACTGATCACATAATTATTATTTTTTAAATTATAACCACTGCCGGTTACATTATGTGGAAAAAGGAACCATGAATTCACCTTAATTTAGACAAAAACTTGTTTTTAATAACTTTTTCCAAGAAAAAAACAAAGCAGGCATTGTGCAAATTGTACTGCTATTGATAATACTATCTTTAACAGACTGAAAACATGAAGGCTCTGAAGAGGCTAAATAATGCAAAGAGCCAAAATAAAACCTCTCAACATTGCCAAAAAATTCAAGTATAAAACTTAACATTCATTACAATAAACAATCCAGAGCTACTGAATGAAAACTTCCTGTTAGCATGGCGGCTACCTGATTACTGCTAGTTCTGCGTGGCTGTTTCTGACTGAGCGGAGTAATTATGCAGGACAGGGAGAAGATCGATTATTTTTTCAGAGATTATCTGTCTCATGTTAGGACAGCGAAAGTTTGAATACGTTTGTAAAATTTATTTTTTTAGGTTAGATGCTGCAGCTTTAAACAGGTTCGGTGTGAGAGTCACTACCAGGTGGAGCAGAAGCGAAGCTCCGTCTGTAAGATATGACTACCTGTAGCGTAGCAGCGGTTCAACAGGAGAGCAGAACCAGCGTCTTACATCGCAGCTCGAAGACTTAAATAATTTTCCAGGTTATTTGTTTAGCTTTCTGACCGTCATG
>NW_015123414.1:0-686 GCF_001443285.1 Poecilia latipinna
TCTGAGCTCGGGTCCTCTAACAGGCCTGGGAGCTTGAGGTTCTGCACAGTATCTTGGCTGTGCCTAGAACACTCTAAAAGGCAATACCTATTCTTACTTAAATTAGGTTTGTATGCTTTACTCAAGTCTCACTAAATTGTTTATTCAACTCAAGTAATGTGAGTAATGTACATGTTTGGCCCGAGAAAAGTACAAGACTATGTTATTTTGAGTAAACTGAATGTGACTACTTTTGTTACTGGAGTGAATGCTTCAGCTCAGCGATGCGCAGGAAAGTGCGGGAAGCTTCCAGAACGTTTGTGGACTTGCACATTGGAAGAAGCAGAGCTTCTTTAAAGGTGAGTTATTCATCTTCAGTATATTCTCATGTGTCATGTATGCCATTACTACTCGCTTATATGGTTACAGGTTGATTTTTCTTTCAAAAGATAACACATAAAAGTCTTTGCAGGCTAATATGCTAATGTTAGCATGGGCTCATGGGTCCAACATTAGCTAAAACTGCCACGCCTTTTACTTGAGAACCTTTAATGTTTTTGTCCATTGCTGTGGAAAAAACTATTACCAAGCACTGTTCAGGTAAAATCACTCAATCAGGTTTATTTATTAATTGTGCACAACTCAGAGGACAATCAATAATGAAGCAATTCTGGATGGAAAGCTCTGCCAGGCAGAGACAACACATG